>NC_060145.1:3375833-3678863 GCF_021461385.2 Schistocerca piceifrons
ATTTACAACAAAATGGAATCATTGGTTATAATGGGCATCACTGTGAACAATGTCGTCCTGCTTCTGCATGTCTTTAGTTCTTTTTTTATGCAGCTTATGCTTGTCGTCAGTACATTTTTATGTAATTTTTTTTTTATTCGCCGTGCTCTGAGGTTCCATACGAGCCGAAGCTGCTTAATCATGAAACAAGTCACAACAAATATTGTTCTCTGAACATAGTCTTTTATGAGGTGTTCGACAAAAACGAAATATTATTTGGGAAATTCATTATGAACAAGCAGTGATACAGACATGCCACAAATAGAGTTGCCACAGTTTCTGATGGAGCTTTCACTTCAAATTGCGCATAGGAACTGACAATCCGTATTTACCCAAAAATTAAAGGCAGACTTCTATGTATGATTTCATAACCTCTTAAAAAGTTGTTTCAGAACATAAGGATACATTTATTACATAAGATACAACTGGATAATGTGTTTGTCGCAATAGCACACACCAGGGTAAAAGGGTGTGGCCATATCTTATCCGCAGCAAAAAAACTGCTCTCAAACGAAGTGCAAATCCTTTAAAAACGCCGAAAACGTTGCCGAGAATTTAATTATTACATTTAATTCACCAGCTGCGACATGGTCGCGAATAAAACGGTGACCCGAATATAGAATAGATTTCCTCTACTTTACGTCTGTGGTCACATATTTTTTGTCATCAGACTAACGGTTTTACAAAACAGATCTGAAGATCGTCATTATAGATTGAAACCGGTAGTCTGATGACAAAAAATTTGTGACCATAGACGTAAAGCAAAGAAATTTATTGCAAAATGGTTCAAATGACTGAGCACTATGGGACCTAACTTCTGAGGTCATCAGTGCCCTAGATCTTAAAACTACTTAAACCTAACTAACCTAAGGACATCACGCACACCCATGCCCGAGGCAGGGTTCGAACCTGCGACTGTAGCGGTCGCGCGTTTCCAGACTGCAGTGCCTAGACCCGCTCTTCCACACCGGCCTGCAATTTATTGCATTTGCTTCGGTCAGAATACTATGCAATGTAGCTTCCCATGTCTTCCTTCTGCTAGCCTGTCTACGTCTTCTGCTACAGACTGGGTGTAGGCTGCTCAGTTCCACTACAAAGTACAAAGATCTCAATTGAAGTAACCGGTGTGATTCTCTCTCCATTTAGACACTTTTATCAGATAGGAAAAGCCAAGGATGGAAGAATGGCCGAGATACAATAATCAAAATAATTTTTTGAAACATGGGTTTTACACAGAGAGCTTGAAAGAAAATTGAAGCGTACGAAAGAAACAAGTGCGATTAAAAGGATGCACGTCAAGGCATCATGTGATCGTAAACGAGTGGAATATAAAAACTGACACTCATACTGATTAAATACTCGGGTCAGGAGATAATTGTTGCTATACAAAGCGATATATACACTGGGCTACTGCAACATGACGCCATCTGCGATGGACGGACGACGTATTGTGCTCCTTCGATATCTTTCTAGACAATGGTTAATTACGTGAATGTCGAAGAGCTGTTATGAAAAGAAACCGAGTTTCTTTACATTGTGGGCCTGAGAACGTAGATCACGATAACAGTTAAGGCGGCGACATGGGTGCTACCTGAGGCCTACACTGTGTCACGACGTGACCGTAGCGCGGTGCTAGTAGCGTCAGATGATCAACAACACCGGGGTAGAGCAGGCGGGGTCGATACGGAAACAGCAGGTAGTAGGAAACTGAAGCAACATCATCTCCTTATCAACATGAGGGGTGTGTACCCCCATTAGACCCTCCGCTTTTTCTGACACGAAAGCAGCGAAACTTTGCCATCGCAGTTCTCCTCTGCCGTCATAAATCTCTGGACGTAGCATACTCATGAGCCAGAGACAGACCAAATAGTGACGTTGTAACAGCTAAAATAATGATTGCAGAGACAGAATAATGAAGTCAGTTGTATCGAAAAATAGCCCAAAAGAATGATAAGCAGATTACTTTGACTGGGCTCTCAGTATAATAAGAAACATAACAAATTATGTCTTAAAAATACTGAACTCTTAATAACTAATTCTATTCAGTCTTGGCCTAAAGCAAACGCGTTGTTTAAATGACGTCGTTTTTCGGTTATGGCTACTAATGCAGTTTCGGCTTCACGCCATTACCAAGCACAGGTCTTCGAAGCCACATCACAGGGCATTTGTAAAGTATCTGACCAAAAGTATCCAGAAACCTCTACATAATGCGGAATTCACTACTAGATGTCACGAAGGACGGATCTGCCAGTATTACAAGAGGTGGGAGATTTGAAAGTTATCCGATTTTCGAACTTATTTTACATCCGAACGATGTTTCTCCGCATGGGTTTCTTCTCAAAACTTTATATACTACAACCCCTCTACAGTGGACATTAATGTGAGGTATGGGCAGCCCTCACCTTTCTGACAGCTTGAACTTGCTAGGGACACTTTCAGTGAGGTGTGGAGGAATGGCAGCCCATTCTTCCTCAAGAATCGAAATCAGAGCCCCTAGACGTTCTAATTCATCCCAAGGGCGTTGCATTGCGTTCAGGTCGGATGTGTAGACTGTGCGCTGGAGATTCAAACGGTTCACCAGGTTATCAGTCCCCTAGACTTTACTTAGACCTAACTAACCTAAGGACATCACGCACGTCCATGCCCGAGGCAGGATTCGAAACTGCGATCGTAGCAGCGGCGCGGTTGCGGACTGAAGCGCCTAGAACCGCTCGGCCACAGCGGCCGGTTGCCCTGGAGAACTTGAGTTGCTAATACTGTTACTGTCATGACCTGCCGTGTTGAAACGTGCACCAGCGTGCCTTATAATCGCAGGCAGTTGACATGGGTCTGGACAAGTTGATTAGGGCTTTATTCGTAAAGCTGCTATCGCAACAACAGTCATAGTGCTACCGCTCTTAGCTAGAATCGACGCATTAAAGGAATATAGAGGCATCCTCTTTTTGCACTGGAGCTGAAGAACATGATTCAGAAGTTCGAATTAACTGACGATTTCGGAATTGCGTTTGGGAAATGGCGGACAATTGCCTCACAAATTGTTGAAGAAGTAACTACTGCCATGGCTGACAATACTGGACGCTGCGTGCGATTTTCAAGATGCGGAAGATGAACATTCCATGGTCAACCACTGTTTCGGGCAGCAGCAGAGCAATCGCTAGCGCAGTTCCAGGCTCTTGTGGATGGAGACGATCGTCACACAGAGCAACAACATTTGCAGGTCGGAAAGTAAACATGGTAGGCAATTAACAAATGTCACGCTTTCATACCGAAACTAAAATGGGTTTATCTCAATGTTTTAGTCGTTATTTCTCTTTCACATGTCCTTATAACTGTTTCCACAAAGTTTCAGTATCATACGATGGGGGGGGGGGGGGGTGTCATCTGAAGTAGCGAAAGCGTAATTCTAAAAACCATATATAATTCTTTTATAAAACACACCCTGTTATCTAGTGTACCTGCTCAGAACTTTTTTTTGCTATTTAGTGAAGACTTTTTAGTCAATATGAATTAGTTTATCCATGACTCCCCCTCTTCCCTTTACCAAAGACAACTGCTGGACACTCTACATCTTATAAACAATATGTTATGAAACAATGATGAGACACTAATTTGTTTATCTTCCTTTTATTATTTTCTCATTTTTGTGTAATTTTGGTAACTTGATAGATGGTTTTATTTTTAATGTTATCAAAAGTAACCAATGTCGTTTCTTGCCATCAAATACTGTCATCTACCCACTCCCTTTTTAATAACTCGAAAATAATAATTTAATTTACATTTTTTATTTATTTATTACTGAATTAACACTGGCACTTTCAGAAAAGCTTTTTTACTTCCTTGTAAACTTTCTACTTAAGTGCAGATGCATATTTGATATTGTGTGTGCGTAGCGATAGCAGTCGAGTTAACACCAAAAAACATATGTATTGTGTCTCAACTGCATCCCTACCACTACGAATTCCTGCGCCGTTCACGTAATGATGCTTCCGGCACTGTGGCCAAGTTTGTATTATAGACGGTCCAGTCACATTAGTGTGACCACTGCCTGCGATCGACGTCCACGTGCAGTAACCATTCACAGACGGCAGATGGCAGCACTAGCAATAGGGGGCATATAAAGCGTGGCCGGGGGAGTCGTCGTCGTAATGCGGAAACGGACCGATTTATCTGGCGTCATTGGCTTTATGGCCAAGGGTGGAAGCTTCCCGAAACGGCTAAGCTTATAAACTTTTCGCGTGCGGCCACGGTTATGGAATACCGTGCATGGCAAAATGGTGCTATTCAAAACCGGCACCGAGACAGCAGCTGTGGTGTACAGCGGGCCAAAGATAACAGGGGTGACCGACGGCTGCGGAGGTTGTGTACGGGCGGGCAGACGTGCAGCTGTTGAACAACTCACCGCCGAGATGAAGCAAGTGGCTACCAGCAGCGTCTCCTGAACGACCGTTGAGCGAACGTTGTTGCGTACGGGCCTCCGCAGCAGGTGACTCGTTCATACGCCCATGCTGACTGCTGTTCAGCGGCTGGAACTGCACGGCAATACCTCAGCTGGAAGTTCACTGAGTCGCGACAGATGAATCACGTTTGGTGCTTTATAGGACAGAAGGTCGTTGGTGTGTACGGCGTGAAACCCGTCTGAAAACAAACACCACGCATCCGTTATGGTCTGGGGACTGATTTCGTGACATTCCCTGGGAGGCGCAATGGATCAACGCAAGAATCCATCTCTCCTTGTCCGCAGCTCGTGGTCGTGCGGTAGCATTCTCGCTTCCCGCGCCCAGGTTCCCGGGTTCGATTCCCGGCGGGGTAAGGGATTTTCTCTGCCTCGTGATGACTGGGTGTTGTGTGGTGTCCTTAGGTTAGTTAGGTTTAAGTAGTTCTAAGTTCTAGGGGACTGATGACCATAGATGTTAAGTCCCATAGTGCTCAGAGCCATTTCAACCAAGCCATCTCTCCTTTGGTAACGTGTCCACACCTACTAGCAGATTGTTTTTCCTCGGGACGACAGCATTAACCAGCAGGACAATGCAACGTGCCACACTGCTCGCAGTGAACGTGTGCGGTTCTAAGAGCACCAGGATGAGTCTGCCGTACTCCCCTGGCCACCAAAGACCTCGGATTTAAACCCAATAGAGATTGTCTGGGGCCACGTCGATCTCGTTGCTCGCACCACGGATCCTCCATCGAGAAGGCTGGCGCAGCTGTCCACGGCACTGCAGTCGACGTGGCTCCGTGTTCGAATCCCTGTCGGTACCTTCCAGAACCTAACTGCATGTCTTCCTGCACGTCAGCGCTGCAAAAGGCGGTTATTTAGGCTTTTGGTAGGTAGTCACATTAAAGGGGCTGGACCGTGTATCACTATATCTGTTCGAACATGCCAAGCTGATTTTGTTTATACTGTTGACACAGTTTTTTGTGGACTATAACATTGCTGGAATTTTTTAATGGTATACAGACTCATCCGATGCAATAATAACTTCGGTATGTCTAAAGTATATTGGGACCCTCGCTATTCATGTTGTACATTAATGACTTCGCGGCCAGTATCAATAGAAAGGTCAGACTTTTTGCTGATGATGTAGTTACCTACAGTGAGTTACTGTTTGAAAGAAGCTACATAAATATTAGCCAGCTCTCCGTAAGATTTCGAAGATATACAAACATTGGCAACTTGCTTTAAACGTTCAGAAATATAAAACTGTGCACTCCACTATAATATCAGTGAGTCACAATAGGAATCGGCCAGCTGCTGGGGTAACAGTTCTTAGGGATATGAAATGGATTGATGGCATAAGGACAGTGGTGGGCAAAGGTGATGGTACACTTCGGTTTCTTTATAAAACATTGGGCAAACACAGTAAATCTACAAAGGGAATAGCTTACAAATCACACAGTTACAGAATGTTGCTCAAGTGTGTGGGACCCGTACCAAATAGGACTAACAGGGCATATTGAACGTATACAGAGAAGGGCAACACGAATGGACACAGATTTGTTCGGCCGCGAGAGTGCGTGACAGATTTGTTGAAGGAACCGAACTGGCAGACCACTGGAGATAGGCGGAAACTATCACTACAAAGCCTACTTACAAAGTTTCAAGAACCGGCTTGAAATGTTGACTCTAGGAGAAAACTAAAACCCTTACGTATCGCTCATATAGGCAACGTGAGGTCGAGATTAGAATAATTACAGTGAGCGCAGTCGCTTTTAAACAATCAGTGTTTGCGCCCTCGATACGTGAATGGAACCGGAAGAAACTCTAATGACTGGTACAATGGGACGTACTCTCTGCCGTGCACTTCACAGTGGTTTGCAGAGTACGGATGTAGATGTGCCAGATTGCCGATCTCATCCCAGTGGAGCACCTGTCGCTCTTCAGGAGCAGTGGGCTGCCGTCACTCCACGGACATTCACACCCGAGCACAGAGAGTTCAAGCCAACAACGAGGACATCAAATTGGCGAACGGTGGACACAATCCATATTAATGACCACTAATAGGTGTCCGGATACTTTTCATAACATACCGAACTTACGAATGTAAATTTTTCACTACGACACCAATGAAAATTAAAACTTGAACTGAATGTACTTGGAGAATGACTTACGATATGCATTGACAGAGAATAGAGGCAACTGTTAGGAATAAGCAGTACCAATCGTCTCACTGACTTATTTAATGAAACACCTACAAAAACTAAATCTCACTAACGTTTGATAATTTTACAAATAAAAGCGTTGTAACAAAATTCTTTTACGTTCTAAATTTTAGTTGAGTCGCAAAGTTATTAATGTGGAGGGGGGTGGGGGAGGCAGCGGTGGCGACTGTCTGATACCTGAACGCAGGAGTAATGGTCTTAGGAAGGTTGCGAACCTCCTAGACACACAAAATAAAAAGAAAGGGCTCAAGGCTCATAGCTGATCGAGATAAGCGGACCGTCACAGGTCTGACGACAGTTTCTGTGATCAAGACTGGGAGTTAAGAAAGAACTTCTGTACTTCGTGGACGAGTGTTTTTATCTGCTTCGATGTCGCAGCTTGTAAAACGAACTCGTACCGCAGACGAAGTGGAGGTGTACGCCACGCCGGTACTGGACCCGACTGTTACGTCAGAGCGCCGCCGGTCACAAGTGGCTGGAGTCTGCGGTGAGGCGGTAACACCCGGAGAGGCACGTCGCACGCAGGCGGCCGCGACGTGGGAGCAGAAGTTTCCAGCAGGTGGCCGGCCGGCCGGCCGGCGGAAACTCACGGCCGGCGCTGAGGGGTCCTTCCAGGGGCTGGCGCGCCGTCCGCTGTTTACCTCGCGGCTTCTCTCTGCCCGCCGCGAATCCGCGCACTCAGCGACCGCGCGCCGTGACAGGACGGCGGTCCAGCAGAGGCACTTCGTCACTGTGTCTCGTTCCTAACTGACCCACGAGGAAGATTGTAGTTAACGCCTGGCAGTGTAGAGTCTTACGGACGAAACACACACACACACACACACACACACACACACACACACACACACACACACACACACACAAACTAAGTTGCTGTAAAACTTACTCGTCTGGAACAGCACCAGAAGGGACGTAGCGCCTAATATTCTTACAAATCATGATTTCGCTCTAACACATCTAATATTTCGAATTTTGACAGAGGATATCGATGCGCACTTTACTGATTGTACATTAAAACTCACTCCCATTGACGTCCAAATTCGATAATTAAAACCGCTTATACGACCCACTTACCGTCCAAGTAGCTGCCTTTCCATTTAGAGAATTCAGTGGCACAAATTGCACAATAAGAGTCCGTTGCTTACAGTACATGCTCAGATGTGTGTGAATTTCTAAGGGACCAAACTACTCAAACTACTTAGATCATCGGTCCCTAGACTCACACATTACTTAAACTAACTTATGCTAAGAACAATACACACACAGACACCTATGCCCGAGGGAGGACTCGAACCTCCGGCGGCAGGGAGCTTATAGTAAAATCACAAAAGTTACGCAGGAGAGCTACAGAGGACTTCGAAATATGCTCTGGGGGTGAGAAATGTGACGTAATAGCGATTTGCACATATACATATGGCTGTAGTGTCGCCTACACAAGATATAAATGGGCGATGCATTGGCGGAGCTGTCATTTGTGCTCACGTGATTCATGTGAAAAGGCGTCCGATGTGATTACGGCCGCCCCACAGAAATTAAAAGACATTGAACGCTGAATGGTAGTTGGAGCTAGACGCATGGGCATCCCATATCGGAAATCATTAGGGAATCCAATATTCCGAGATCCACAGTGTCAAGAGTGTGCCGAGGATACAGAATGTCAGGCACGTCACCTCTCACCACGGACAACGCAGTGGCCGACGGCCTCCACTTAACGACCGCGAGCAGAGTCGTTTGCGTAGAGTTGTCATTGCTGACACAAAATGGCTGGCTCTGAGCACTATGGGACTTAACATCTGAGGTCATCAGTCGCCTAGAACTTAGAACTACTTAAACCCAACTAACCTAAGGACATCACATACATCCATGCCCGAGGCATGATTCGAACCTGCCACCGTAGCGGTCGCTCGGTTCCAGACTGAAGTCCCTAGAACCGCTTGGCCACACCGGCCGGCGCTGACACAAAAGGAAGAGTGCGTAAAACAACCGCAGCAATCCATGTGGCACATCCGACGAACGTATCCGTTACTATTGTGCGGCGTTAATCAGCTATGGGAGCAGACGACCGACGCGATTACGTTTGCTAACACCACGACATCGCCTGCAGCACCTCTCATGGGTTCGTGACCATATCGGTTGGACGCTAGACGACTGGAAAACACTGGCCTGGTCAGATAATTCCCGATTTCAGTTGGTGAGAGCTGATGGTTATGTTCGAGTATGGCGCACACTCCACAAGGCGGTGGACCCAAGTTGTCAACAAGGTACGACCTGGTGGTTTGCGCTATGTTTACATGGAATGAACTGAACCGATTATTGACTGGGAACGGTTGTGTCCTGCTACTTTGGAGTCATGCATGGGCTTCATGTTCCACAAACAAGGATGGCATTTTTTTGGATACCAATGCGCGATGTCACCGAGCCACAGATGTTCGCGATTGGGTTGAAGAGCATTCAGGACATTTCGAGTGAATGATTTGGCCTCCCAGATCGCCCGACGTGAATCCCGTCGGACATTTATCGGACATAATCGAGAAGTCAGGTGGTGCCCAAAATCCTGCACCGGCAATACTTCCGCAATGGAGGGCGGCTATGGAGGCAACATGGCTCTGTATTTCTGCAGGGAACTTCCAACGACTTGTCGACTCCAAGCGACGTCGAGCTGCCGCACCACACCGGGCAAAAGGTGGTCTGCCACGGCGTTAAGAGGTGTCCCACGGCTTTCCGTCACACCAGTGTGTGAAGGAGGTGCAGGCAGATGCTGAGACAGCTGGCTCAGTAAGACTTAATGACCACAAAAGCCAGGGCCCACGTTTCGAGTCCTGCTTCGGCACACAATTTTATTTTGTCAGCATATTTCACCACAACCAATCGCAAGTAGAAAATTCACAGTCCAGAAGACAACTGTTGAACAATAACATGATGCTCTTGCTTCAAACTAATATAATGCGTTACTGGCACAACGAGGTAACTTAGTTCTACTTACACTAAAGAAAGGTTTAATTATCGACACAGCATGTTCCCTCTCATACTTGTAATGAAACATCCGTAATAGAAGTTGTAACACAACAACTCTGTGGACTACTAAATTTTTTCCTTGCAATTTTATTTTTGTATGAATCAAAGTTTGTAAATAAGTGTACTAGTGTTCGTATGATGAAATTGAATGTTTTCTCGTTGTAAAGTTAAATAAATATTTGTTGTAAGTTAGTTGCAACTAGACACGCACCAGCAGTTGAGTACAGTGCAGAGCAGTCAGACAGGACAGCGCCGAGAGAGACAGTCGAGGCGCACTGCTGCTTTTCTTGTTGGAAATGGTCGTGAAGTAGAGGTGCTAAAGTACGTAATGGCTCGGCGTAAATTTGGTACGGACGGGCGCAGTATATGGCAATAAATAGCCACAATATAACTACCGCAAGAGGATGCAAATTAACGAGAGCTACCAGAAGATAGCCGGCCGGAGTGGCCGTGCGGTTCTAGGCGCTACAATCTGGAACCGAGCGACCGCTACGTTCGCAGGTTTGAATCCTACGGGCATGGATGTGTGTGATGTCCTTAGTTTAGTTAGATTTAATTAGTTCTAAGTTCTAGGCGACTGATGACCTCAGAAGTTAAGCCGCATAGTGTTCAGAGCCATTTGAACCTGAAGACATTAAAAATAATAGGAATTAAAATTTCGTTAGTTGTTTTGTAAATAAAAACACCCTTTTCTTGCTGCACTGTATTTTATTTCTCGCAGACGCGTTACCCCTGTTTTATTTTAAGGCATCTTCAATGAGTTCTATCTGTATTATTGGTAGATCATACAAGGACTCACGTCTGTTTTTTAGGTAAACAAATGATTACTTATTTATAGTTCTTCACGTTTGTGGTTGGCATCTGCGTTTGCTCTCACCTGTTCACATGCGGGAGATCACACTGCAACTTGATTTACGAAACAAAAGCACGTTTTCCTATTTCGAACTTTCTTCTTCACAATTTTCAAACTGTTTACCTTCATTGTTGTGGCGTACTATTGGTCTTCTGTCACTAGTTTTAGAAATTTGATCGAAAGCTGTGATTTAAAGACGTATTTACTGTGACTTCACTATATGTCTCCTCTTTATTGTTGGTTCGCATCCATGTTGCCACCCTAACTCAAATCTATTTATTTCTGTTATGTTTAGGTCTCTGTGTGTTTTTCTTCGTGTGTTTGCGTGCGCGCGCGGGTGTGTGTGTGTGTGTGTGTGTGTGTGTGTGTGTGTGTGTGTGTGTGTGTGTGTGTGTGTGTGTGTGGGAGGGGGGGGTCTTTATTCAGTGCTAGTTGTAGTATGTTGAATATGAACGTAATAGCTGTCAGAGAGTGGTCAAAAGTTTTCATGTTCAGCTGATTTGAGTTTTGTTTTCAATATTTTGTCGAGGGTTTCATGGAAAGTGAGTAAAAAAGGTTTGGGTGGTATTACTATTACTACTACTACTACTATGATAATAATCCACTGTTACAGTCTTACTCTATTATTTTATCTGTTACTGTAAAAATGAGTTGATTCGCATGTGAACTTGATAATTCAGCACGGTTTTCTTTTCTGCTCTGGTTTTCTGTAAGTGGTACTTTTCTTTTCATGTGTTATTCTCTAGTAGTTGGTTTGTGATTCTGTTCTTTTAGGTGTTCTGCGGAGGTGGAGTGGTTTGTGCCATGCTTCCAGGCTTTTATGTGTTTTTTGTATCTGACTTAAAATGATTTGCCTGTTTGTCCTACGTATCTGGAATCACAAGTGTTACACTGTAATTGATATATTCCTGCTTCCTGGTACATGTCACTGTTTTTTGTCAGTTCTGGGATTATTTTTAGACAGATTGTCTGTTCTGTATGCTATGTTTATGCCCTGTCTTTTGAACATGTTTGCCGTTTTATGTTATTGTGTACCATCTTACGTTTTCCCTTATATTTTCATCATTTTGTGTAGTTGTTAAGGTACTCTTTGTGATTGTGTTTGGTTCTGTTGTGTTGTTGTCTGTGGTTTTCTGTTTTCTGCTTTTATTTTGCTATTAATTTTGTCGTTTAGCTTTGCCACTATGTTACTATCGCAAACATTGTTTTTGGCTATCTGCATTATTATGTCGAGTTCTTTTTGGAAGTTTTCTTTGTTGAGTGCAACTGTGTTGAGTCTATGGAGCATTTGTTGAAGTGCTGCTTGTTTTTGTGAGTGTGGAAAGTCCCAAGATTGGGGAATAATAATGTCACTTGCTGTGGGTTTACAGTAAATTTCAAAAATACGCTTATTGTTTTGGTGTTTGATTGTCATATCCAGAAAGCTAATTTGGTTATTCTGTTCTCCTACAATTGTGAATTTTGTATTTTTATGTAACTTTTTGATGTCTGTCTGTAGTTTCCCAATTTTTCTTTGTGGTTAATCTGTTAAAAAGAGTGTGTCATCCATATACCTGAACGAATATAATATGTTGTATACTTTTGCTTCTATTTCTGTGAAAATGACCTGTTCAGTACGGTTCATAAAAATATTTGCCAAGGCTCCTGAAACTAGGAACCCTGCTGGTAATCTGTCTCCTTCTACAGGAAATTCATTATTGAATTGGTAGTGATTTTATTTTGTTATGATCTATATTCATGTATTTCATTAATCTGTTGATGACGGAGTTGCCTATTTGTTTTCAAGATCTTATCTGTGATTTCTATTTTTTCTAGTACCAGTTTGTTGGAATAAATGCTTGCTATATGAAAGGAGTGTTGCTGTGTTTGGGATTTTTATATTTTTTATTTGTTGTACTAGCTGTGTAGTGTTTTTAATGGTTCTGTAGTCTTGTACTTTGAAATTCGCAGACAGTAATTTTAACATGTAAGCTGCAAGCTTGTAAGTGGTATATTTTCTGAAATCCAGTAGTGGCCTCACAGGAAGATTAAGTTTGTGGCACTTCGGCTGGCTTTGGAGGAGAGGTGCAGTGGGATTAATCTGCGCCAGCTTTCTTGTATCCATGTTATCCAGTATGACGTCTATATTTTTCAGATTTTTTAACTTTTGTCTAGAATCTGTTTGTTGGGTCTGATTTTAATTTTGGAAAGTTATTTTGTGAGATGAGTTCTTGTGTTATTTCGGCGTATTATTCTTTGTAAGTGCTGCTGTGTTCTCCTTGACTGCTTTTGAAATGATAACATTTTCATTTTTTTTTCCTAAGTTTTCAGAGTGTTGCAGCTTTTGTGTTTGTGTTGTTTTTGTATTGTGTTTTCATGTTTGTTTTTATATTACGGATTTCTATTTTTTTCCTAATTCTCTAGCTAATCCAATTTTGACCCTGCTGCTTTCTCTTCCATCTTCCCCCGTCCATATACTTTCTGTTTCTATAATTAGATTTTCTATGTACTCTTCATCTGATTCTGAATTTATGTTGTATTTTACTCGTAATTATTTCTCCAACAGATGTCTTTATTTATATATATATTTATTTATGTGTCTGTAAAGTTGACTAATCTTGGGTAGAATTTGTGTGTATGTTTTCGTTGTTGTATGTAGAGTTATTATGTTGTGATGGAAGTTTTTTGAGTTGACTTCTTTTACAATCGAAATTTTGAATTTGCGTAACTGTAACTCATAAGAAAGTGGTCACTGAATGACGCTAGCCGCGCGGGATTAGCCGACCGGTCTTAGGCGCTGCTGTCATGGACTGTGCGGCTGTGCGGTTCGAGTCCTCCCTCAGGCATGGGTGTGTGTGTGTTTGTCCTTAAGATAATTTAGGTTAAGTAGTGTGTAAGCTTAGGGACTGATGACCCTAGCAGTTAAGTCCCATAAGATTTCACACACATTTGAACATTTCTGAATGACGCTACATCATTACAATAAATTTTAAGCTAAATTACAGAATTTAGTAATGAGCAAACATAAATAACTTTCTGAGTAAAATTAAAGACACTAAGCATTATAGTGAATGACGTCACGAAATTTTGTATTTACGTAACTGTTTAATAGTGATGAGATTTTGTTGTTCTTCAATTATTACTAATTGACACCCATAAGCTGCTACCTAATTGAAAGATATTCGTGAACTGTGATACATCCGCCTGAAATCACGCTAGGGCAATATTTACCAATCTGTTCTGCTCTGGAACAAAACCAAGCATTCTTCCGTACGTTTTTCACCATTAACCAACAATGATTTAATGACAATAATTTTGCCTACGTAGTGAGCTGGCAACCGTTAATTTTCTTTAATTCATTCACTAAACTTACAACATTTTCCAAATTGAACTACTGTAATTCCATCCAGCTGAATTTTATATTTACTTATCCTTAACCGACTTTTTACTTCTTGTCTTCATTGCTGCAAGTACAGAGCATTGGCGATTCAGTTATAACTTCACCTACATTTCATGGATTTCATTTATTCTTTGCATTAGATGCTTCTCTTGCGCAAAAGGAAACTTAAGGTATGTTACGGCATAAAGTCAGCGCCGGCACGCCAGTCGGGGACGACAGAAGATAAGGCTGTGAGAGGAGGTCAGCCAATCGCACACTGCCCGGACCTCCCCCCAGGACGACAACTCGACAGCAACGGCCCCTGTGTGGAGAAGACGTAAGCGCCGGGCCCGGCTGGGGACACGCTCTTCCATAGCAGCTTCAACGTCAGCCACTGTGCTGGCCGAAGCGTCGTAGCCTGTTCATCAGCAATCTCTACGTAGCATCAGCAGTCACTGCGGTTCAGTTGACAGACTTTTGTTACAAGCGGTCGTTCGGATCAGAAGTGTTACTTGTGTTTGTCTGTTCTGAGGAAGACTGCTTATTTTGTACGTCGCCCTTTGCTTGCGACACATCTGTGTAATTGCACTTGTGGATCATCTTGTATAAAGGACTACAAGAATTCTCAGATCAAAGTTAAGTATTTATATATAAAAATGCAGTAAATGAAACAGGCAAAAAGGAATACAAACGTCTCAAAAATGAGATCGACAGGAAGTGCAAAATCACTAAGCAGGGATGGCTAGAGGACAAATGTAAGGATGTAGAGGCTTATCTCACTAGGGGTAAGATAGATACTGCCTACAGGAAAATTAAAGAGACCTTTGGAGATAAGAGAACGACTTGTGTGAATATCAAGAGCTCAGATGGAAACCCAGTTCTAAGCAAAGAAGGGAAGGCAGAAAGGTGGAAGGAGTATATAGAGGGTCTATACAAGGGCGATGTTCTTGAGGACAATATTATGGAAATGGAAGAGGATGTAGATGAAGATGAAATGGGAGATATGATACTGCGTCAAGAGTATGACAGAGCACTGAAAGACCTGAGTCGAAACAAGGCGCCGGGAGTAGACAACATTCCATTAGAACTACTGACGGCCTTGGGAGAGCCAGTCCTGACAAAACTCTACCATCTGGTGAGCAAGATGGCCGGCCGCGGTGGTCTAGCGGTTCTGGCGCTGCAGTCCGGAACCGCGGGACTGCTACGGTCGCAGGTTCGAATCCTGCCTCGGGCATGGGTGTGTGTGATGTCCTTAGGTTAGTTAGGTTTAAGTAGTTCTAAGTTCTAGGGGACTTATGACCTAAGATGTTGAGTCCCATAGTGCTCAGAGCCATTTGAACCATTTGGTGAGCAAGATGTATGAGACAGGCGAAATACCCTCAGACTTCAAGAAGAATATAATAATTCCAATCCCAAAGAAAGCAGGTGTTGACAGATGTGAAAATTACCGAACAATCAGTTTAATAAGCCACAGCTGCGAAATATTAACGCGAATTCTTTACAGACGAATGGAAAAACTGATAGAAGCTGACCTCGGCGAAGATCAGTTTGGATTCCATAGAAATGTTGCAACACGTGAGGCAATACTGACCCTACGACTTATCTTAGAAGCTAGATTAAGGAAAGGCAAACCTACGTTGCTAGCATTTGTAGACTTAGAGAAAGCGTTTTACAATGTTGACTGGAATACTCTTTCAAATTCTGAAGGTGGCAGGGGTAAAATACAGGGAGCGAAAGGCTATTTACAATTTGTACAGAAGCCAGATGGCAGTTATAAGAGTTGAGGGACATGAAAGGGAAGCAGTGGTTGGGAAGGGAGTAAGACAGGGTTGTAGCCTCTCCCCGATGTTGTTCAATCTGTATATTGAGCAAGCAGTAAAGGAAACAAAAGAAAAATTAGGAGTAGGTATTAAAATTCATGGAGAAGAAATAAAAACTTTGAGGTTCGCCGATGACATTGTAATTCTGTCAGAGACAGCAAAGGACGGAAGAACAGCTGAACGGAATGGACAGTGTCTTGAAAGGAGGATATAAGATGAACATCAACAAAAGCAAAACGAGGATAATGGAATGTGGTCGAATTAAGTCTGGTGATGCTGAGGATATTAGATTAGGAAATGAGACACTTAAAGTAGTAAAGGAGTTTTGCTATTTGGGGAGCAAAATAACTGATGATGGTCGAAGTAGAGAGGATATAAAATGTAGACTGGCAATGGCAAGGAAAGCGTTTTTGAAGAAGAGAAATTTGTTAACATCGAGTATAGATTTAAGTGTCAGGAAGTCATTTCTGAAAGTATTTGTATGGAGTGTAGCCATGTATGGAAGTGAAACATGGACGATAAATAGTTTGGACAAGAAGAGAATAGAAGCTTTCGAAATGTGGTGCTACAGAAGAATGCTGAAGATTAGATGGGTAGATCACATAACTAATGAGGAAGTACTGAATAGGATTGGGGAGAAGAGAAGTTTGTGGCACAACTTGACCAGCAGAAGGGACATGTTTTGAGGCATCAAGGGATCACCAATTTAGTATTGGAGGGCAGCGTGGAGGGTAAAAATCGTAGAGGGAGGCCAAGATTTGAATACACTAAGCAAATTCAGAAGGATGTAGGTTGCAGTAGGTACTGGGAGATGAAAAAGGTTGCACAGGATAGAGTAGCATCCAGAGCTCATCAAACCAGTCTCAGGACTGAAGACCACAACAACAACAACTTGTCTTGTTGTAGTAAAACTCATAAAGAAGAGTTGTTTGATTGTTTGTATAGCGGATCGAGTATACAGGATTCCTAGGCATCAACAAGGCACACGGTCTATTTAAGTCGTAACTAACGGGAAGTGTAATGGGTGGTTACAAAGTGACAGAAGCAAAGGTTGGTTACAATTAACCTGCTCCAAAAAAATTTCTATCTCCAAACAAGTTATCCTAGTTCGTGAATGTGAGAATTGCTCTTCACAGAAGATGATGGAAATACCCACTGTTGACAAAGATGCACCGTTCTTTGTTGTTTAGATTACAAAGTCTCGATATGCCAGCCAGTCACATTTTAGCTATGCTATATGCAGAGGGAAACAGTTGAACTCCAGTACCATCAAATATTGACCACATAAAATGTAGCACCATTTTTCTCAGAGACACTACGTTAGAGAAAACATATTAATCTGAACTATATTTTATGAAAATTAAGTACGTCGCGATACATACGTCCTTCAGAAACGGCGTAGCTAGGGGAACCTTGACTTCGATAAGTAAGGTGCACACCTTGTTTTCAGATACAGGTTTCAGGTGCATTTTATTCCCGCAGAAGTCTTACGCTCATCTCGTCACGCAGTACTGATGGTGTGTGTGTATGGTGGTGGTGGTGGTGGTGGTGGTGGTGGTGGTGGTGGCGGTGGTCGTGACAGGGTCCTGGAGGGAGGACGGCAGGGAGAGGATCCAACGCTGTCCAGCTGGAGTTCTCGCCAGACGTCGAGAGCTGGCAGTGGCTTCTAGAACCGTCTCGAGTATAAAAGATAGTGATGTCGGAAATAAAATTTCAATATTTTCGTTGAAGAAACACGTATTGGCTTCAGGCACTCGATCGAGAATTTCATCAAGAAATCTTAATGACTGGGAATATCCTGAATAAAACGTTCTCGGTTTTCAAGTCGCTTCAGAATAAAATCCTCGAGGTTTCGATGACCATCTCCGCCATCGTCGTCAGGAGTTCACTGACTGCAGGCTGCTGATGACGTCATCATGCCTATACAAGCGAGAAACCGTAGCAGCCCCGGCAGCCAGTGAACTCCTGACGACGATGGCGGAGATTGTCATCGAAAGCTCGAGGATTTTATTCGAATGGACGCGGCTTGAAAACCGAAAACGTTTTACTCATGTATGTCGTCCAGAAAGACTCCGAGGACACATGAGAATATCCTCCTTTCAGGCGGTATGTGTGAAGATGACAGAACGTCTTACGTTCTGGTCCCGGCGGAAGAACAGATGAAGTTTCACCAGCGGCACTTGACCTTCACCCATGGCGCTCGTCTCTACAATTAAAAATCCTTCACACAATCATAAAGTTCCACCAAATGTGAAAGACATCACGTCGTGAAATGAACTATTCGTACACGTGCCTCAAAAATTCAGCTTTTCCCCCCTTGTAATTACTATTCAACTCTCGCCGTGATAACGGCCCTGAGCATGCCTCCGTTTATACCAGGTAAATCTTTAAGTTTTTCTGGACTTTATTAAATACTGTATAATTTCTTAGTAACCCACTAAGGTATGTACTTATGGAACCCATTAAACTTATTTCCGGAACTTTTTAAGAATAATAAATCATCCGAATTTCTTTCACTATACCTATAAATTGTAGCTTGTTTACTTAGATTATTAGATAAAACAAATACTATCAAGCATAAGATTTGCTACTTGCAGGTAAATTGAACTGCATGGTGCGAACAAGTAACACTCCTAACTTGCGCATGCAGTGGCTCTCCTGGATGTTCCAGTCGAAGGCATAATTGCTGCCATAACGAAATGAGCTCGCTTCTGTTTCGCTTTACAGCCAGTTATTACTGTTTAAGCGACACGACTGACAAATGGCGGCGAGTAACAGTTATTTATCGCAACCATTTCATAACGACTGTTCGCAACGCTACACTATCTGATCAAAAGTATCCGAACCCTGGCTGAAAATGACTTACAAGTTCGTGGCGCCCTCGAACGGTAAACCCGGAATTCAATACGGTGTTGGCCCACTCTTAGCCTTGATGAAGTTTCTAGTCTCGCAGGCGTACGTTCAGTCAGGTGCTGGAAGGATTCTTGCGGAATGACAGCCCATTCTTCACGGATTGCTACACTGAGGAGAGGTATCGATGTCGGTCGGTGAGGCCTGGCACGAAGTCGGCGTTCGAAAACATCCCAAAGGTGTTCTGTAGGATTCAGGTCAGGACTCTGTGCAGGCCAGTCCATTATAGGAGTGTTACTGTCGTGTAACCACTCCGCCAGACGTCGTGCGTTATGAACGGGTGCTCGATCGTGTTGAAAGATGCAATCGCCACACCCGAATTGCTCTTCAACAGTGGGAAGCAAGAAGGTGCTTGAAGCATCAATGTAGGCCTGTGCTGTGATAGTGCCACGCAAAACAACAAGGATGCCAAGACCCGTCCATGAAAAACACGACCACACCGTTACACCACCGTTACTGTTGGCACTACACACGCTAGCAGATGACGTTCACCGGGCATTCGCCATACCCACACCCTGCCATCGGATCGCTACATAGTGCACCCTGATTCGTCACTCCACACAACGTTTTTCCACTGTTCAATCGTCCAATGTTTACGCTCCTTACACCAAGCGAGGCGTCGTTTGGCATTTACCGGCGTGATCTGTGGCTTATGAGCATCCGCTCGACCATGAAATCCAAGTTTTCTCGCCTCCCGCCTAACTGTCATAGTACTTGCAATGGACCCTGATGCAGTTCGGAATTCATGTGTGTTGGTCTGCATAGATGTCTGCCTATTACACATTATGACCCTCTTCTACTGTCGGCGGTCTCTGTCAGTCAACAGACGAGGTCGGCCTGTACGCTTTTGTGCTGTACATGACCCTTCACGTTTCCACTTCACAGTGGACCTAGGGATGTTTATGAGTGTGGAAATCTCGCTTACAGACGTATGACACAAGTGACACCCAATCACCTAACCACGTTCGAAGTCCCATTCTGCTCTGTCACTGTGTCTAATGACTACTCAGGTCGCTGATATGGAGTACGTGGCAATAGGTGGCAGCAAAGTGCATCTAATATGAAAGACGCATGTTTTTGTGGATGGAGTCCGGATACTTTTGACCACATAGTGTATATCGTTCGTTCTGTATACTTTCTCTGTCCTCTGATGCTAAAGACTGTTGAGTGAATGATCGCCAAAATAGAAGCGCTTCAATTGCGTGTACATGGCACATGGTAATTACAGGAGGAAACCCACAGGGAGAACTACGAAATGGGGAATTCCTTCCAAACTGTGAAGTGTTTCGATAGAAGACCTGTATATTCATTAATGTTATCAATACTGCACGTCACGTCGGTACTTAATGACCAAGTCTCTCAGGAAACTTGTGTCTGCGTCATGCCTGCGTAATTAAACACTTGTGTCTAATTGCAACAACGACAATAGGCATTCGGCGTTGACTGCCAGCCCAATCCCTCCACGACTGAACTTCCGTGCAACACAGGTAATTTAGCCAGAAGTTTTGATCTTTTGTAGCAGTTGATCAATTTTTGGCGAATTGCCAGAGTTTTGGCCGAATTACCTACGCGACACTTGAATTCTGCCTCTGGCTACGAAACTTTAATTACTTAAACCTAACTAATCTAAGGACATCACACACATCCATGCCCGAGGCAGGATTCGAACCTGCGGCCGTAGCGGTCACGCGGTTCCAGACTGAAGCGCCTAGAACCGCACGGCCACACTGGCCGGCCGTTGTCAGTTTCTTTTAGCATAATTTATTAATTTTTTTAAACAAAGTGGCCATTCATGTTGTCTAGAAAAGACAAAATATTTTGGATCGACTGTGGCGACCTCTTTGGCGTCTGTTTTATGTCCCCTGTTCTGATTACATGGTGCTAGGAAACTACCGAGAAAGGCATTTGCCAGAACACCAACCTCGAAGACCTACACCTACGAGACACCGAACGTCTAACAAGGAAACATAACCACCCTGACGCCTTATTTCGAGGAGAAAAAAGCACGCTTGAGGGGTATAAGCCCCAACAATCGATCCCGCGCGAAACTTTGGCCATAATTACGATAGTATGCGGTTATGAACTTACGAACGTGCTGCTTTTAAACATTCGTGCGATCCGGCTATTTGCCACTCACCACACAGCAGGCTTCATCACCACCACCGCCACCACCACTTACTCTCTCGGTTTTACGTCTCTGCCCTACTGTACCAATGAGGCTGTTCAACGGATGTGACTGTGGTGAACGGGCAGCCTTGTTATCGTCGTCGTCATCCTCACGTAAAGAAGCACCGAACGTCAGCCCACTGTTCTCATCTATATCTAGCATTTCACTCGTGAAGTTGTCTATGTCTGCAACGAAATTGGAAGGTATCAATAAAAGCACAAAGAAAGCCCCGAACACTTTCGTTTGCCTTGTATAAAAGTTGGTGAACAATCGCTTACAGGACGTAACATAAATGTACGGCACAAATTGCAGGACGCATTTTTCACAAGAAGAAAAAGAAAATATCTGATATGAACACGGGTGTGGAAACGGTTTTCTTCCACGTTACAACTCATTTTCTCCAACTCATTAATCATGTGAAACACACACGAACAGAATGCACCAGCACACCACATGCAACTCTTTCTCACAGGAGATGTTCCGTGTGACCTCTGTGGGCATCGATGCAGGCATCAACCCGCCGTTGTAGCGAATCTCGGATGCACTGAAGTATCCCTGGAGTACTGCGTATCATTTCCCAGCCTTCAATAATACAGGCACGGAGACACGAACACCTTGTACTGGAATCCCATACACAAGAGCTTTCAGATGCCGCCACGAACAGAAGTCGAGTGGATTTAGGTCCTGAGATAGTGGAGGCCACGCAGTTGGTCCATGTAAACCTATCCATCTGTCATCGAATCTGTTATTTAGAAACGGACGGACATAACACTAAAACGAGGAGGTATTCCATCGTGCATGAGGTGCATAATTTGTCACACCACATCTGCAGGTAGACCATTCTCTGCACATCTGCAGGTAGCACTTTCTCTATGAAATTGCGATAACTTTGGCTGTTGAGAATCGATGGAAGAAAGAGAGGTCCTACCAAACAGTCACCGGCAATGCCGGCCCAACAAGCAATAACGTACGTCTCACGGCGACACGGACGTGTAAAACAAAACACTGGTGGTGCACAACGTAAGTAGACGTCACCAAGAGTGCATGCTCTCCATGATTCTAACGTTCTGTTCTTGTGTGTTTCCCATGATTGATGAGCTGCAGAAAATGAGTTGTAAGACGCAAACAAAGCGTTTGCAGACCCATGTTCATATAACATAATTTCTTCGACTATGTGTGAGGACTGTGTCCTGCAGTTTGTGCCGTGCATATCGGTTATAGCCTGTGTAATTGTTACCAGCCACGACTTTCAGGAGTTCTCGTTGTTCGATTTTTAAACTTTGCGATTCGACCGTTATCCGCACCGCTCCTACATGTGCCACACTATTGCTTAACGGTTCACCGACTTCATGAGCACAAACCTCTTACTTACTCTTACTTACTCCACTGCACCGTACCGTACTTCGCCCTCGGCCATTAGACGGCTGCAGTGGGGTGGTGCGAGTGACAACCGCTACGCGCGAACTTTTAAAAGCTGTAAGTTCAGAAGGCCATTACTGCGTACTATCAAAATTATGGCCCAAATTTTCGGGCCGAATCGATTGCTGGGGCTTATATCTTGCAAATAAGCTTTTTCTTCTCCTCAAAATAGGAGCTCGAGTTGCCGACGTTTCCTTGTGTTTGGTGACAGAGGCCGAAGGAACGGTTTCAAATCGGTCACATTTCGCTATATTGTAAAACAGTATTTGACAGTTACACCGCTGAACTGTGAACACCCACTCAGTGGTTCTCAGGACCTCATGTCGCATTCTTCACAACAGCGCACTGTCGCACTTATGTCCACTGGGTGTCCAGTGGATTTACGTCTGAGTACGTTAGGGAGTCATCACAGCAAAGATGGAAACGTATATATTTTGAATGTGTGTCAGACTACGGGAAAAGAATGTAACGGTACCACGACATGGAGAACAATGACAGTATGACTTATTACGGGCTTAGTGCCACAGCAGCAGAGGCAAAAGTTAGTTACATGTTCCATAGCTCATTAAAACGATTCTTTTATCGAAATGATGCGGAACGACTCAGTTCACAGGATTTGTATTCATGATCAGTGCAGTCATTGACGAAAATATTATCTAGTCCTACGCATACAACTACACTTAAAACTAGTTTTTTTAACAGGATATCGGTTTTAAACAGAAGTAAGACGATGGAATAGAAAAGTTGGAGAGGAGACATGATTTTAGGTTAGATTTAAAATTTGCTTTGCCTGTCAGACATTTTATGTTACCGGGCAAATGATCAGAAATTTTTGTTGCTCCATAAACAACTGATCCACTGACAGCTTTAATAACAGGCAATAAATATTATTTTTCCACCCAGTGTAGTAGGTGTGGACATAACTGTCCTTCTCCAATTGTCATGGATTATTTGTGAAGAATTTCATTGGGGAATATATTTATTGTGATGGTACATTTAAAATGCGTAACTCCTTGAAGAGGTGGCTACATTACGACCGTGGGTGTACACCTCGCATTATTCTTAGTGCTCGGATTTGTGCAATAAGCATTCAACGCATTACTGAACTCGAAATATGCAAAATGTGCCAGGAGGTTGTTTCGTTGGTTTCCAAGCCTAGCAACTAAACAGAGAGCAAAAGTAGCTGAACTTAATTGTTTGAGAAGCTCAGTAATACGGTTCTTCCTGTTCAAGTTTTCATCAGTAGTTACATCCAAAAATTTGGAGCAGTCTTCACTGTTTACTGACTCCTGTTTATGCACTACATCAGTTGATGGTATGACTATTTGTTGTACAGAATGGAATGTAGTGTATTTCCTCATAATTAAGTGGAAGCACATATTCAGAGAACCACTTAATAATTGTTTCAAAAACATAATTAACAACCTCTGATGTTGCTTTCTCTGTAATGGATTTATTATAACATTAGTATCATCTGCAAAAGAACAAACTGTGATTGTTGAATGTTAGGTGGAAGGTAGTTCACATGTATGAGGAATACATCTGGACCCAATATTGAACTCTGGGGTACTCTCTTCGTGATTTCTCACCAGTCACTAATTTTTTCTACCTTTACAGTATTGTTTGAATTATTCAAAATACGTTTTTGCATTCTATTTGTTTAGTATGAGTCTAACGAGGTTTTTATAAGACCATGAATTCCATAAAACTTCAGTTTTTCTTAGAGTGCACATTATCCACACAATCAAAAACCTTGGCAAGATCACAGAAAAATATCAACTGACAATATTTCATTATTGAAGGGTTCGAAAAACTTCTGGATTACAAACTATGATATGCCATGTAAATGGTTTCGACTCTAATGTAAGACCGCTCTTGAGAAAATTAAGTTTTAAATATTTTGGTGAAAGTTGTCAGTTAGAAAATTGGGGATAATTTTTTAAGCAACTGGCAGTGGTATGGTTGGTTCTTCCTGTACAAATTATTGTCACGTCTCCAATTAATTATTAAAGTCTTTATCACCTTTCTTGTAAAGGGGCTTAATGATTCCATATTTTAACATGTCTGGAAAAACTCGCTATGCCAGGGGTGCATTATATATTTTATTAAATACACTATTTATTAATTACAGAAACTTTCAGAATTCTGTTTGATGTTCTATTGACACCATATGAACTTTTCTATTTTAGAATTTTTATCGTTCTGTTAGTATCAGTGAAGAATGTCCATACTACTTCTTGTTGGTTAAAGTTTTGTGGAATGACATTTTTAATATAGTCTCTTGCTTCTTCTACTGAACCATTTCATCTGATTATTGCTGATACTTTTAGAAAGTGATTTTTAAAAATACACTCAACTTTTGGATTATCAGTCACAACATTATCATTTACTTAAGTCGTTATGGTATCTAGTATAATGACTCACTGTCCTGTCTCTCAGTTGACACTATCCCACATAGTTTTAATCTTATTATCTCCATTATTTAATTCTGTCAGGATGAGCAAACTTCTGGTCATTTTTATGACTTTTCATAAAATACTACAGTTGTTTGTAGTATGCAAATAACATCAGACCTTTAATTATTCTGCCCTCTTATATAAATGTTCCTCTTCCTCTTACATAACATTTTAATTCCCTTAGTTATCCATGACTGACTTGGTTTTCAATGAATTTTCTGGATTGTATTTTAGGAAAGCTATTTTCAAATATGACAAAAATTCACTACTGAATTAACTGAACTTATTACCATCTCTTTCCATAAATGCTTCAACCCATGACACCTCTTTTATCTTACTCTTAATACACTGTATCTTGTTCTCATTAAAGCCTCATGATTTGTATGAACCTGCCTCAGGAAAGTAAGGTGTTACATTATTTATTTCCACCAATTGTGCATCATGATCAGAGAGAATCCATTAACAATTTGGTACAGATTAATTGCTTCAGCCTGAACACTGTGTATAAGATCGTTATCAGTCAGGGTCCTGCTGTCCTACTGCACACAAGTTGTAAAACTAACTACTAAAATTAAAAAAAAGACTTCATTGAGAATTAAAATTGTGTGCCAGACCATGACTCAGTCAGGATCTTTGTCTATAGTGGCAAGTACGCTACCAACTGAACTACCCAAGCATGATTCACGACCCATCCTCGCAGCTTTAGTTCTGCCTGCACCTTCTGTCAGACAGTAGAGCACTCGCCCACAATAGGCGAAGTTCCCAGTTCGAGTATTGGTCTGGCATGCAGTTTTAATCCGCCAGGAAATTTCATATCAGTTCACACACCACTGAAGAGTGAAAAACTCATTCTGGGAACATACTGCAGGCTGTGGCTAAGCCATGTTTCGGCAATGTCCTTTCTTCCAGGAGTGCTAGTCCTGCAAGTTTTGCAGGAAAACTTCTTTGAAGTTTAGAAGGTAGGAGACAAGGTATTGGCATAAGTAAATTTGTGAGGAGGGGTCGTGAGTCAGCTGTAGAAGCCTACTCATTTCAGAATACATCAATCATACTACACAGATCTCAAGGAGAGAAGTCAATATTATGTATTTCACGGTAAGTGTAAAACAACAGGATTACTTTAAATTATGAAATATTATAATATTACAATTCTTGCGAATCTTACAACTTAGTACATTACTTTTAAGAATCAGTGTAAAGATACTCTCCAACAGACTAATAAGAATTGGCCAATTCCTTCAACCATTGCAGAGATTGCACATCTCAAGTATTATAATTATGCTTTGCAAAATTTTTTGAGAAACAAGAAATATTATTAATAGTAAAGTTCATTAATGAAAATTTACACTGCAAAATAGTTGTAAATGGACTAAATTGCTTTAAGAAGTTATCCCTAATTCAAGTTGTTTTCGATGTATAGCCAAAGAAGGAACACTGCAAGTATTTACAAATTTGGTTCCAGTGTTTGAATATACTTTAGTCACAGGGCACAATTTTCTAATAACAGCGTAGAACTGAATAAATAGAGTTCTTTAAAAATTTAACAGCAATTCAGTTACGTTGAATCCATTGTTAATAAGTTTGGATATTTCATTACCAGCACTTAACATGAAGACGATTAGTACTATTATTATATGTATACTTGTGCCAAATGGATACATGACAAAATTTTCATCCTGTGATGTAAGTGGAAGGTAGGTAGAATAAATGAAACAAGGTACCCAAAATAGACCGCAGAAATACAAGATACGAGCTTGCATGCTTATAGCTCCATGATGGATGCAGAGCCAGAGCAAATTGTACTGTACTATGAAAACCAAGAACCTATTGCACACACTATTGCATATCATTTCGATGGTTTTGATGAAACACATATGGCTTAGGAAATATGTAAAAGTGTTCCTAATTGTAAAAATCTCTGGTTTAGCGATTTTAAATCACTGTATGTCAAGCTCTCGTATTATACATTTGGTAAAGAATGCTCCAGGACACACAAACATACTGTCAATGAGAATGTTTTCTCTGTCAGTACAGAACAATTTTCTGAATAAGAAAAACTTCATTATTTTAATACTGATACCAGGACAACAAATACAACATTTATTTTGTTAGTAACATTGCAAATGTCTTTTGCCAATGAAAGTGTAGCTGAATTTATTCTAACCTTTTTGTGACGTTCTTCATATGAAATATAGGCTGACCACTGAGGAAATTTCAACCGTAATTATTTACAACTGACCTAAAAAAGTTATTAAAAATGTCTGCAATTCATGGACTATTTGTAATAAGTCCATTATTTACCTTTAAATAAACCACTGTGAAGGCAGTAAATTAATTTCTTCATTTAATATTGCTTTATGCGGTTTTTTTAAATACTGTATCACAAGTCTCTCTTTTTAGCTGCCACAGGAAATTATTTCTTCTTGGGAATACATACATTTCCATATTTTAATGACTTTGCTTAGTGCTTTAAAACATGTTTTCAATGTTCTTTGGTGTCAGTTAAAATCTTGGCATTCTCTTATGTGATATAATGATGATATCAGCAGACTGGGATATAGAACCATTTGGTCTAATGACAGATTAAGTTTTATGACAAGAGTTACAGGACATTACAGAATACAGTACCTTCTTTTCATTTATACCATGGGTACTGTATAGGATCTACATATCCATGATGTGTGTTTCGCTGATACTTCTTGAATTACTCAATGGCTTTTCTGTTTATACATCTTCTAGTTTTCCACTTCTTCTTTAGTTTTTGCTGAGCTCCACTACAGAGTGAAGATTAATATCTTGTTGGCAATGAAATCACTAGATATGGAGCAAATATTATTGGTTTTGTGGGCCCACTGAGAACCATTTCATCAGAGATGGAATGCTTGCTGCAACACGACATGGATGGCGAAGGAAATTGGCAGAGTTCTTTTCAAAAAGCACCCTTGTGTTTGTCTGGCAAATAAATGGGCATCTCAATCCCATCCCTTTGCAATTTAAGACCATCGGCTTAACCTCTGGGCAACATCACCCATTGAGCTTCATTCGATTAGATTACATTAGATGTACTATTCATTCCAATAGATGCATATTTAGGAGATCCTCCAGGATGGAGAACATGTCAAGAAGACAAGAATACACAATAAATATTTACAAAGAAAAACATATGTGCGAATGTGACTTTCACATACCACTAGTGAACAAGTCCGCATGGATGTCGAATAAGTCAAACATCATTTTTATTTAAAATATAACAAAGAACTTGCCACAATACATGTAAATATTCACTACACTGAGGTGCATATGGTAATTCTTAAGGTACTGTAATGATACATTATGAAATAGAAAAATCGTTTTACGACACTTATTTGCGATGTTCATATTACTGATCTGAATTTGTTCAGAAGTAAGATAGTACCAATATTCGCATTATTTGATATTATTAGTAACATACTCATATCATTCGCCTTTGCCAAGAAAATTATCAGTTGTAGAAGGAGTTCGTCATCACTGAGTCTTTAGGCTTCTCTTAAACTGCACTTTATGACTAATTAATTTTTTCATGGCCACTGGCAAGATGTTGAAAATATGTGTTCCTGAATAATGGACACCTTTCAGAACCAAGGTAGGTGACTTTAAATGTTTATGAAGATTATTCTTATTTCTAGTATTGATTCCATTAACTGAAACGTAAATTCGAAAAAGAGATATATTTTAATGACAAATTTTATTAAGAAATAAATATATTGGGAATCAGAAGTTAGAATCCCTACTTTCCTAGAAGTTTTTAAGTTCACACCACAAATTATTCTTATTACAAGTCTTTGAAGATTGAAAATTTTGGCTCAGCTTGATTGGTTGTCCCCAAAAATAATTCTGTATAACGTAACGGAAGGAAAGTAAACACTTTGAGAGAGTTTTATTTTTATTTTTATCAGTTATGTCCGTCAAAATCTGCATTACAAATAAAGATTTGTTTAGGCGCTTCACCAGGTCTGTGGTTTGCTACTCCCAGTTGAATATATTATCAAGCTTTAGTTCCAAAAATTTAACGTTGGTAACTTCTTCCATCTGCTTGTCGTTATACTTTGTGTGTGTAGTGGTGGGTAGCATTCAATAAGTGGTGAACTGCATATAGTGTGGTTTTTTTCGAAGTTTAAAGACAAAGAATTGGCTACGAACCATTTATTACTGCCCATAAATAATTCATTTAACGATATTTGTAAGAATATATTTTATTTCCCTTTTATTGCAATGTTTGCACATGCTGACAACTACTGAACTACATGAAATAAAATCGTCATAACTTCTGTACAGTTTGCGTTAGGACGTTAAAACTGCGCGGTTGGCCGAGGGGCACGATGGGAATTAGTATGCGGTGTATGGTTTGGTTTAGGGATGAAGCCCACTTTTATGTGGATGGGTTCGTCAATATACAAAACTGGAGTGTTTGAGGGACTGTGAATCCGCATTTCGCGATCGAGAAATCTCTTCTCCCTCAATGGGTGACTGTGTGGTGTGCAATATCCAGTCATGGAAAAGTCGGTGCGATACTCCTTGATGGGATTGTGACTACTGAACGGTATGTGAAGTTTTTGGAAGAATATTTCATCTCCATTATCCACAGTGACCCTGATTTCGACAACACGGAGCTCGACCTGATCGAACAAGGAGTGCATTTCATGTCCCGGTGGAGCACTTTGGGGACCGCATTTTGGCCCTGGGGTATCCAGATGACACTGGCATGGGCCTCGATTGGCCATCATATTCTCCGGATCTGAACATATGCGACTCCCTTTCGTGGGACTATATTAAAGACAAAGCGTACAGCAGTAACTCCAAAACCATTGCTGAGCTGAAAACAACCATTCAGGGGGTCATCGGCTGCATCGACGTTTGGACACTTCAGGGGTTCTGCAGAGTTTCGCTATTCGTCTGCGCCACATCATCGCCAATGTTGGCAGGTAGATTGAACATGTCATAACCTAAATCTGAATATCGCTAGTGACGTTTACATATTGAATAAAGTGTGTGTTTCGTACGGTTCAATAATTGTCACACTGCGCCATCTGAAAAGCAAAACAAACTTGACTTGTGATGTTAGTGATGAAAAGTGTGACACTCTCAAGGAAAACTAAGGGCCCTAACAGGGAACGTTATGGGACAGCAAATGTAGTTAGTTTCCAGTTGCAGGATACCAGGTAGCTTAATACATGCCCTTTCATAACGAGAACGTTTGTTTCCCTTCAGAAATATAAGTTTTCAATGGTTTTACAGTATTTACTGTTAAATGGTAAAATTCCGATTTATTTGAAAGGATGTTGTGATCACACAGTCAGATATCTTTGACAAATCATAAAATACACCAGTAGCCTGTAATTTATTGTGTAATGAAATACATTCTCACTGGATGTCTAGTTAACCTATTGAATATCAGAACATTTTAGAGATCCAGACTGTTACTGTGGCACTATGTTACTTGTTGTCAGTCTACCATTTTCAAAAAAACACTAGTAAAAGGAAAATAGGCCGGAAATTTGACGGTATTTCTTTCCCTCCTTTCATAAACAGTGACTTAACTTCAGCGGATGTCAGCCATTCAGCAAATGTTCCATGGATGAACGACAGGTAACACAAATAATATGTAACGAAACACAGAAACACACTGTTTAGTTAACTTTGTTGATGTTTTTTCACAACATCAGATTTTTTTATTTTAAAATTTTTATGGTGGACGTTACTTCTACCGGAATATTGAGGGTGATGTTTGTATTACTGAAGTAATTTGCAGCGATATTACATGTCAGCGGCTGAGCTTTATGCTGTGGAGTCAAATCTAGCATTAATACTATGATACTGCAGTGCACATTGGTCTGTACAAATGTTATCTATAGCAGAGCTTCTTTTTACTAGAACTGTTCTTTGTTTGCTGTGAAGTAACTACATTACAGAAAATGTTATCGAAGCCCCTACCTGATTTAATCTCATTCTAGAACGTTAACTAAATTCTGAATCGGTGCCTGGTAGAACGCTTGATAGCAATATTAAATAATAAACACGTCGTAATGTACTGCAAAATTATATTTAGTTCGCCACGAACTGGTTTTCTGCCTCTTAGGCCATCCTCAAGTGACAACTGAACGTCTAAGACAGATAAAATGACATGCGACTTGCACAAATAATATTTATACAGAAGATACAAAAGATATAGATGACATGTAGAGAGTTTACAAGGAAAGGTATTACATTTTTATCATCACACAGAAATAGGTACATTAATAGAAAAAGAAGAAACAACGTTTTTATGTGGGGATACATTTAACAGTCTATGAAAAATAAAGTTGAATTTACAATTTTAATCGATTATTTGAATCTAAAACTTAATTTAACAGAAAAGTCAAAGGAAACTGAGTTTGATCATTTAATACTGTGCTGACATTCTTTGTCATCTGCTTGTTGGTCTCCTACAGGTCACCTTTCTGCTGTTTTAATACATCTACATGGATACTCTGCAAATTACATTGAAGTGCCTGGCAGAGGATTCATCGAACCGCCTTCACAATTCTCTATTATTCCAATCTCTTATAGCTTCACATCCTATGTTATATGAATGGCTTTCTGTTGAAAGATGATCAGCAAACGATGAATCTTTATTTCTTAATCTCCAGCGTCTCTCGGGTTCAGAAAACGAAACTGCCACAGTTCCACCTGGCTGACGAATACATACTTTTCCACAGGTCTTGTATGTGATTTTAAACACACCACTCCGTCACGAGTTGCAGGGTATCTGTACAAATGAATAAAAATTTTCAGCCGCTGTTAGTATAACAAAATGCAAGTTGCGAGACATTAACGTCTTTGCGAGGCCATCTGAAATGTGGCCAACTTCTGGGCTCCAGTTTTTGTAGCTACTGACTAGTTCCTGTTTACTGGGGTACAGAAGTGGTGTAATTCAACGCATTTCCTTTTCTCGCAGTATATTATCAATCAAGGCAGAGGTATAACCGTTACTGGGAGGAACATCCTGATGGTATGCAGTTCCATTACTTCAGTCTGACTTTTAAACAGAGAGACATCTGCTTGACAGAAAGACATCTGGTCGACAATAACTATATATTATAATATTACAGCCACATCCAGCGTTCCTATTTCAGTGTTAAACAATGCTGAGCAATATGACTATATGCACATCGATTGAGCTGCATCTATACAAGAACGAATGTCACTAATGCTATTTTTAACAGTAATATTCTGGTATAGTAAATTTTTATGTAAACAAGATTTGAGCTAAAAATTTCAGTTATAAATCTGTCTTTAAAGGCTCATCACCTGACCTCTGAGGCTCTGCTGCAACATCGTCCTGACGCCTACAACAAATTGAAATTCCCGTCCGTAAGTGGCAGAGAAGCAAACCTCTTGCACTGTAGAGCCAAAGCTTGACAAGTACAGCTAGTTCATTTCCACAATTTCAGGTGGGCGAGCCTATTTTTTCATATATGGCCATCAAACTGGTATTAACAAACAAAATTGAGAACATCAGCATCATAAGATGATTCTGTCTGGAAATCAGTAGCGGATTACGACAAACAGTTTTCGACACAACAAAGAAGAAAGTTGCTGGAGAGTTATCGCTAGAATAAGACACTTTCAAGCTATAGAAAACAGCCAAATTACTTTAAAAAATAAGTGGTACGAACTGCATTGTCTTACTTCTCTTGCAATGAGGGTTTTTTGCTTCACGCTGTGCCGACGCAGCGTGCAGTGACGTCAGCGTGGCTGCCCTCCAGCCGGGGCAAGAATTTTTCAGCTGCAGCTCCCTCATTACTGTGACGTCAGTGGACTTCCTAGACTAATGTCGACAACCGCGTTTCCTCCCGCCTCTCCTCTCCTCTCCACCCCTCCCCTCCCGTCACTTCACCTCTCCCCCCTCCCTCCCTCCCACTCCATTGACAGAGCTGGCTTATTGTCGGGCCGGAAAACAAAGCATTAAAAATAGCAGAAAAGTGTAGTCCCCTTTGTCAGCGTTTCATTTTATTTGTTGTACCCAAGCAGTCTTTACATAACAACGGTTGATGTAGTCGGAGCTGCGCTTATGTAAATGGCGACGTGTGAAGCAAACTATGACTGAGGGGACTACCCGAGAAGTTACGGAGATCCTATAAAGATATCGTGTAAAAAAAAAAAGGTAGAATGCAAAACAACATCAGAAAGTGATATTTTGTCATCAGTGTGTAGTGAGCAAACATACAATGTATCGCGAAAGAGTTCACATACGACGTACATCTCCGATAACTGCTAAATGATTGGTTAAATCAGAACCACGCAAAAAAAAAAAAAAAAAAAAAAAAAAAACAACACATCATCTGGTATGACTTTAAATATCAGCAAGTGTTTCCTGAAAATATTTATGTGGAGTGTGGCTTCGTACATGAGTGAAACGTGGGCAATAAGCAGCTCACACAAGAAGAGAATACAAGTTCTGAAATGTGGTGTTGCACGAGAATGCTGAAGGCTTGGTGGGTCGGATCGAATTAATAATGAGGAGATACCGAATAGAACTGGGTACAAAATAAAATAATATTACAATCTTACTGAGAGAAGGGACCGGTTGATAAGAGATATCTTGAGCCATCAAGAAGTAGTCTATTTCCTTATGGAGCGAAATGAGGGGTAAAAATTGTAAAGGGAGAGCAAGCCATGAGTGGGTGAGTACAGTAAGCGGGTCCAAATGAAGGCGGATTGCAAAAGTCATCTGGAGACGAAGGACAGCGTAGGCCTGGAGCTGCATCAAACCGCTGTTCGGACTGAAGACCTTAACAACACGCCATACTGAAAGTTAACCACCTGGAAGTAATTTTCACCCTGCAGCGTAACGAACGCTTATTTCGAACTTCCTGGTAAATTAAAACTGCATGCCAGACGGGGAATCGAACCAGAGAGCTTTACCTTTATACATGTGAAATGTAATATTTCAAACAATACTTCAAAATATAAAAATAAATGTTTACACATAAACAATATTTTCGTAGAAATTAAATTATTCGTGGGCGTCTTCGGGTGCGACTTCTTTGGAAGGGATGTTGTAACACGACGACTAACCGTAGATACTGTACACGAAATATGTAACTACAAGAATAAATGCTCCCATCGAACGAATTTCTAATAAGAAAATGCCTACAACTCTACAAGTTGACAGTCCTGCACGGTACGGCAGTTTCGAATGCATTTCTGTAGATATAAAGCCAAGGTAACACTCGGTGCATTCTCATGTACTTTGTGTTTCATGCAAACTTTGCACATGCTTGGTAGTTTTCTTTTATTCTTAGGCGTCGGATCCTTACTCTTTTGGAATTAGGCCCAGTACTGCCCATGGAGTCGAAGAGGTGTTTCGCCTAGTGTTCGTTTTCCACTCTTTTCGTAGTCCGGCAGTTGGACGTTTTGTAACATTATCACTGCTATATTTATTGGTTAAACGACGTATGTTACCTTTGTCTGACTGTGTATTGTTTTGTGCACAATGTACGTACTGAATAGAGCTATGTCCGACACACAAGATGTTTGGCCCGATTTTCGTTCCCACGAGTGTCACTCGGGATGGTTACGCTTGGACCGCATTTGTTTCCACGATTCGGACTCGTCGAAGTGCGGCAAGGGATTAGCATACAGTCTCGCTTCCTATTTATCTTCAGTTGAAAACAGGAGCGGCGTTAATATTCCAAAAAGACAAAGAGGCTCCCAGAATGGCATATCGTTCAGAATTAAGTCAAATGGTCTTAAAATATTTATGGTATTTCAGTTCTTGGTGAAGAGCGGGATGCAACGATTGTTTTGCTGTCTATGGAAAGTCACGGACTGGGTGACTGTTTTCTGATTTATTATGACCGTTCAAGAGTTTTTCTACAGCTTTACTGCTCACGCAGGAATTCCAGTCCATTACTATACATTTGTGTCATCTGTATCCTCTGCTGCTGTTGCTTGGCTTATCTTAGTATCGAGCGAGTTTATGCAGTGGGAGGACGACAGTTCAAAACTCCGTCGGGCCATCCGGACTTGGATGTTCCGTGGTTTCTCTACAGCGCCGAAGGCAGCTGCTGGAACGGTTCTTAAGGAAGGGTACGGCCGAATTCCAACCCCATCTTCCCTTAATTAGGGCTTGTGCTCCGTCTCAGACGACCTACAAATCTATCTTCCGTACTTCGCATTTTAAAGTGCTCTGAGTTGTTTGTGTGTCTGCGTGTAGCGGCATATATGGAAACCGGTTGCGAAGTTTACTGCGATGTCACTTAGTAGCACAAAAGTAACACATTTATATGTCGTGCATGATGCAGCAGATTTTCAAGAATTTCATTGCTTATGAGTCACATCTCCTGAACTACACTGGATAGATGGTTCTTCCCCTTCAGGGACTGTTGCCAGACAGTGAAGGATACGTGTACCAAGTTTGGTCGAAATCTCTCCAGTGGATTAGGGGGAGATGTGGTAAACACGCAAGCGCACGCACAAGCACACACATACATTTTTTATAATATGTGTGGGTAATGATGTCTGTTCTTTCAGATATGTCCGTAAGAAGATTTAACAGTATTTGTTTATGATTCATTTAAATTTTTATAATTTTTTCCTTTTTTGCTTTAAATTTTTAGCATATTGGTACGATATTTTCTGTATATGTACAGCAAAATGTGCTATATTGGAGTTTGAAGTTCTCTGCATTGTATGTGAATAATGTATGTAAAATACTATGTAAACTGTTTATTACGTTAAATAATTTTATGATGACATTTTGAATTTAAAATATTTGTGTGTATAAATTGTTCGTGTTAATGTAAATTTGACAATTTGAGAAATGGTCACGGTTTGGAACAATGTAAGAAGTGTAAAAGCCAGTGTGCTTTTGTTTGAAACGAAAGTGGTCCTGGGGAGTGGAAAATGTGGCAAGGGCGAATTGGCGCGCTACCTACAGCAATTGCTGGAAGTAAGTCATACAGTCTGTAGGCAGCAGTGTTTAAGGCAACACCCTAGTGGAGCAGGAGAAGCTTTACCTGCAGATTTGCACAAAATTGCATCGGATGAAGACTGTAAACGGCTTACAGCATACCTGCGAGTTGCTGGGCTACTGTATGTAAAATAGAACAACACCAAGAAGAGAAATTGAGCCCATACAGCAAGATACTTGCAGGCCGTACTGTGCGTAGGTGTAGCCGTCGTAATTGTTCACCACACCCGAGCCTACAGCCACCAGACAATTTTTTTTTGTATTCTTCATTTGTATAGCGTGAACCATTAATTTAAACTGTGTTTTATTGGTGAATAATCATTCTTGAACTTTAAAGAACCGGGAGGACGACGGTACAATCCTGCGTCTGGCCATCCTGATTTAGGTTTTCCGTTATTTCCCTAAATCACTCCAGGCAAATGCCGGGATGGTTCCTCTGAAAGGGCACGGCCGACTTCCTTCCCCATCCTTCCCTAATCCGATGAGACCGATGACCACGCTGTCTGGTCTCCATCCCCAAACAACCAAACCAACCAACCAAACTTTAAAGAAACTGGTTCACCCTGTTATTTCATCGTAATCATACACCTACATAGGGTTCCTTCGTGGTGTTTGATTAATCCGGGTATCCTGCTTCGCAGACGTATGAAGTGCCAAGTTAATATAAAGAGGCACCATTTAAATTGTTTTCGTGTTTTCTTAACTACTGCAAAGTATTATAGTAAAAGTTTGCTTAGGTAGTAGGTAGAGTGAAGCTAAGTTACTAGAGTCTGTTAAATGACTATGCAGAATTAGTTCAAAGAGTAATAGCTTTTGAAAGTAAATTCCAGTGAGAAAGAACTATTGTTGAAGTGATATCTTCAGTATAAAAAGTATATGCTTTGGTATCTAAGTATTTAAGTATTTTCATTATGAAAAGTGCTTTCCTAAAGTGCCCCCTGGCCAATTTTTTTTAGATTCCACGAAGTTATATATTTCTCCTTTAAAAATGTAACGTAGAAGGGTGTAGTCCAACATTGTTTCAGTGCAATAATATTTATTTGAAGAACCAAACTAAACAGTAGCAAAAAAGTGGGCAAAATTCATACTTCTGCTTTTCCAAAACTTCACTGTTCCATTGTCTGGACAGGCTGCTGACCATCAGTACGTGTTGTAAACCAATAAATGAACTTGAAACTGAGTTGTCCTAGCTTCGGCACAATGTTATTCATGCTGCGTTTCTATCTAACCGCTGGGCAAGATCTTAGGAAAAGAAGTCTGATTTACTTATCCATTAGACACAACACACCGTCAAATCCTGTAAGAAGCGTAGCCCTATTGATTACCTTTTCCTACAAACAGGACTATCCTCTCAGAGTGTACATTATTTGGAAACTAACTACATTTCAGTAAGATGGTTATACACGGCAACATAGAGACAGGGTTTCTGTTATTTAGGTAAAAAACATACTAAATTACAATAGTAGTGGCAGGGTTATAAAGAGAACCCATTCTTGATTCCGCAGCCATACGTATGCATATTGTTGTTGTGGTCTTCAGTCCAGAGACTGGTTTGATGCAGCTCTCCATGCTTCTCTATCCTGTGCAAGCTTCTTCAAATGAAATAAATTCTGAGATCGGAAGCAGTTAGGTACTGAAGTGAATTCAATGGCGGCAAGCGAAAATTTGTCCCTCACCGAGACTGGAACCCGAATTTCTCGCTTTACGCGCGAGCGTGAGTAGGGAAAGCCGGGTTCGAGTCCCGGTCTGGCACAGATTTTCATTTGTCGCCATTGAATTCACTTCAGTACCTGACTGCGGCCGATGTCAGAATTTGTTTCATTTCGTCGCGTTATCTTTGTGGTGTTCAGTCCAGAGACAGGTTTGGTGCACCTCTCCACACTGGTCCATCCCGCGCAAGCTGCTTCTCTACGTAACCACTGCAATCTACATCGATTTTCAGCAGCTTACGTTATTCACGCATAGGTCTCCTTCAGCATATGACATAGGTGACAATAACGCTTTTCAACATATCATGCGAGAGAACTGAGTAGGAGTGTTTCCACAAACTAGTGGTCTCAGTCAATTTTTATCACTGGCTATTTGATTACTTCTTACAAAATTTAGCATTCAGACGTTTTTGGTGCAGCAGTAAAGATACTGCTTCAGGGATACACGAAGATAATGCTTTGGCTTTTGCTGCGTCGTAGCTTCTAACGTAATCATCGAATGGAAATCCCGCTTCCTGAACAGACAAATTGGTCTTAAGTAAGTGCGTGTTTACCGCTTCTAAAGAAACCACAACTAACCGCACGGCTTCAAGCCGGATGGGCGTGATGATGTATCTCACGGAAAGGTCGCGCGTGAAGCGTAGTTCACTACTTACCGAATGGCTGTCGGTGAAGACGGTGACTCGCGTGATCCCACAATTACACACTCATTTTTCCACGGTGTAGTGGAAGAGTTTCAGGTTTTCCGGTTTCTCGTTGTCAACACTGCGGTGAGCTTGCGGGCATTATCCACCAGGGAAATGTCCAATCGCGAGAGCAAACATGTGTGGACGCAAGATGAGCTCGCACCGCTGCAAATTGGTTGGTTGGTTGGTTGGTTGTAGGAACTAAAGGGACCAAACTGCGACGTCAACAGTCCCTTCACTCCACGTGTATATAACCAGGAACAATCGTGAGAAGAAGGATACAAAAGACAAATACTGGGAATCTCGACTGTAAGCAAGATACAATACGGTAGAGATAAAATGAAGGAGAAGCAGATGGGGAGCGGGAAGTGTAGCGTGGGCGCGCCGCTCTGTCCAGAATGGAGTTGGAGGCCTCTGGAGAATGGAATGCGGTGGGAGGCGCAGCCTCCGCATCCCGCCAGCACCACCTCGCCGTCCGTTACCCAGGAAAACGAGCAGCACTGTCAAACTGATGAAATTTTCGGAACATTAAAAACGCCACAGAATAAGGAAGATAAAAAGGTGGGAAAGGTAGGGACCCGGCCAGACTGCCGAGCAGGGGCCGTCCCGGGTCCCCTGGGCCAGAGCAGGCGAGCGGCGAGCGGCGACAGGTTCCCCTCCAACCCCGCAGGCGGTCAGTGAGGCCTCACAGAGATGAGTAGGAAACACCTCTCCAGGTGAAACAAAAAACAAACAGCCACTTTGGCGTCGACAGCTAGCGCCAGAGGTGGCGTGTCGGCAGGGTTAAGGTATCGCCGCAAAGCAGCCAAATTTGGGAAGTCTAGCAGGATGTGGGCCGCCGCCATGCGGGCACCAATCGGTAATGAGGTCTAATGGCTCTGAGCACTATGCGCCTTAACTTCTGAGGTCATCAGTAGCCTAGAACTTAGAACTAATTAAACCTAACTAACCTAAGGACATCACACACATCCATGCCCGAGGCAGGATTCGAACCTGCGACCGTAGCGGTCGCTCGGTTCCAGACTGTAGCGCCTAGAACCGCACGGCCACTCCGGCCGGCAATGAGGTCTAGGTAGACCTACATCTACATCTACATTTGTACTCTGCAAGCCACCCAACGGCGTGTGGTGGAGGGCACTTTACGTGCCACTGTCATTACCTCCCTTTCCTGTTCCAGTCGCGTATGGTTCGCGGGAAGAACGACTGTCTGAAAGCCTCCGTGCGCGCTCTAATCTCTCTAATTTTACATTCGTGATCTCCTCGGGAGGTATAAGTAGGGGGAAGCAATATATTCGATACCTCATCCAGAAACGCACCCTCTCGAAACCTGGCGAGCAAGCTACACCGCGATTCAGAGCGCCTCTCTTGCAGAGTCTGCCACTTGAGTTTGCTAAACATCTCCGTAACGCTATCACGGTTACCGAATAACCCTGTGACGAAACGCGCCGCTCTTCTTTGGATCTTCTCTATCTCCTCCGTCAACCCGATCTGGTACGCATCCCACACTGATGAGCAATACTCAAGTATAGGTCGAACAAGTGTTTTGTAAGCCACCTCCTTTGTTGATGGACTACATTTTCTAAGGACTCTCCCAATGAATCTCAACCAACAATTAATTTTATATGATCATTCCACTTCAAATCGTTCCGTACGCATACTCCCAGATATTTTACAGAAGTAACTGCTACCAGTGTTTGTTCCGCTATCATATAATCATAGAATAAAGGATCCTTCTTTCTATGTACACCTGTAGCATCGACTGCACAGTGTCCAGCGCAGCGCCGCGAAACGGCATCAAGAAGGTTCTGCTGAGCCGCGCGCCAGTGGGAAGACCGGGCAGCGCCACACCTCCAGGGAAAGTAGCTCACCGCCCTCTGTGGACGCTGACCCGACTAGTCGGGACCAGTTTGTCGCAGACATCCGGAGCATCAGTAGTAAGTGATAGGAAGGCGATACTCAGCCTGCGTTCTGCCAGTTGTAATACAGAGTAAATGCAATTGCGTGTAGGAGGCACAGGAAACCACTTCATCATGAGAAGTTCGGTTATGTTTCTTTCCGTCTTAGAAATAAAGAATTTTATTAATTTGAAAGTGTTACTTACAGATCATTTTCTATTCCTGCCACCGGCCATCGCAACTTCTTTGTGTCTGTGCTGACTCCCACGGTAGCCGCCACAAGTCCCTCACATCGGAGATTGTGCTGCCGCTAACCCGTATATCGGTTGGTGAACACATATTTGCAATGGCTGCACAGGTCAGCATACTAATATTGGCGACTGTATCACACTACAGTCAACGCAGGATTCTGCCATCTGAGATCGCAGCAAGCCCACGAACCCATCTTACAGTTTTTCGTCGGACCCAAACCGTTGGGAACCAAGCTAAGTTTTGCACGTACACGAAACCGTGAAAATCACTTGGAGGGAAATCTGGGCTGAAGGGCGTATATTCAAAGACGTCCCACATTAACTAACGTTATAATTCTTGTGTTTGCCAGGGAAACCGTGGCCGATTAATTCCGTGGAAAAATCTTGTAAAATATTCGTAGTCAAGAGGCCGTGTCTCTTCTTCTTAACAGCTTTGCTGGAAGACGCTACTGCGCTTTATTTGGTTGCTTGGGCGAGGCGGCGTGACTCACCACGGTTGACTGCTCTTTTGCCTCCTTGTTAGCACACGAACCCCTTGCTTCGTCACTAGTTACGGTCATTGGCATGACGTTTTTTTTCTTTCATCATAATGACGAAAAAGAAAACCCAAAGAAAGCGTCAGCGTTGTTTTTCTTGATTCTCAGAAACAATTCTGAAACCCAAGTAGCAACTTAGTTGTGTCCTGTGTTTCCTAACATTCAAAATACTCAGAAATACCTGCGGAAAATTGTTCGACAATTGAGATATCGCCAGTTCAGATTTTGACAAATTTTGTCATCAATATTCTGCACCCAGTCCGTTACTCCCTTCAAACCGACGGCAACTTTTGCCCGACACGTCACCAAAGTCTAGTCTAACAGATATGAACGACGGGCAATGCCGTGATACGGCGGAGCAAGTTCACGCTCTACTACTAAATAAGTTCATTAAATAATGCAACACATATTTTTCTGAAAACTGGATGGTTTTTTTTTTTTTTTTTAGGATTCTCATACATCACATTATTCCCCACTCTTATGGCTACAAGACCCAATTTTCAACATAACTACCGTTCAATGTGATGGCCATACGCCACCTTACTTGGAGGGCATGTGTCAGTAACCTCTTCATTATCTATGTACCGCTTCCCGTAGGGTGTATCCTTCTTGAGCCAAACCGATGGAAGTCGGAAGGTGCGAGATTTGGGCTGTGGGGTGGACACCCCAACAGATGGAGAGAGCGTTAGCACTACCAACAGAGACCTCTAGTTGTGCAGCGAGGTATTTGTTTGTGTCCGCACGTTCCAACATTCAGGAGTCGCAGCTGTACGCGGCCGGCCGGCACGCGGAACATCGGACGGGTTTGCGTGCCGTTGCTGCAGTGACGACTCACAGTGCTTTTGTTCACAACCAGGTCTCCGCAGACATTCTAAAAATGGCTCTCAGCACTATGGGACTTAACTGCTGAGGTCAGCAGTCGCCTATAACTTAGAACTACTTAAACCTAACTAACCTAAGGACAACACACACATCCATGCTCGAGGCAGGATTCGAATCTGCGACCGTAGCGGTCGCGCGGTCCCAGACTGTAGCGCTTAGAACCGCTCGGACGCCCCGGCCGGCGCAGAAATTCTACAAACTGCTCTGAATATCTGCGATTCTCTGGTTCCACCAAAAGAAACTTAATGACAGCGTTCTCCTTGGAAACCATCTCCTTACAGACGGCATTTTGAAGGCTGGGTAAAGCGCTATCAACTATGGGAACCTCATGAAACTACAGGGGCTAAATATTCCACGATGTCCCACAGCAAATTCCTCTTCTTTTTCAACCGAAATTGGCCGTGAAAAATTTGTTGCATTACTTACTTGATGCCCCCTCGTGTAATCCCTATATCCCAACCTTATTTTCTGAACGAATGTTCGTCCACTGCGCCGTGGGTCGTCCGACTGTTCGCTTCAAGCGGAAACGAAGCCAGACAACACACTGCGCGCCACTGTACACATTGTTAGCAACTGCATTACTGTCCCAAACTTGACGAAAGGAACTTTCGCGTAAAGTATCACTGCCAAGTAACACAGTTCGATGAAGCGTGAACCATAAACAGGAAGAAAAGGTGTATCCAGAATGAAATTTTTACTCTGCAGCGGAGTGTGTGCTGAATTGAAACTTCCTGGTAGATTAAAACTGTCTGCTGGACCGAGAGACGAACTCGGGAGCTTTGCCTTTCGCAGGCAAGACCTCTATCAACTGAGCTACCCAAGCACGACTCACGACCCGTCCTCACCATTGTACTTCCGCCAGTACCTCATCTTCTACCTTCCAAACTTCACAGAAGTTCTCGAGAAGCTTCGCAGGAGAACTTGAGTGAAGTTTGGAAGGTAGGAGACGAGGTACTGGCGGAAGTACAATTGTGAGGACGGGTCGTGAGTCGTGCTTGGGTAGCTCAGTTGATAGAGCGCACAGTTTTAATCTGCCAGGAAGTTTCAGGAATGGCGTAGTCTAGTACAGAAAGTAATTAAAAGAAATGCGCAATGAGACGAACAGAAATGTCATTTTTATTCAAAAACAATAACTATACTGAACTCACCGCACGTTGTCGTGATTCACATTACAAAAGATGGGACACGATTCTTAATAGGGTGTGTGATCGCATGCTCTGCACCGAGCTCCCACACTGGCCACAAGGATGATGAGGAATTACTGGAGTGCGGACGACAAATGCTGGATGGTCGCTGGTGCACGTGGACATGCTGTAATACGTCTGCCCAACGCACCCCACATGTCCTCGATAGGACTTACGTCGGACGAGCGGGCAGGCCAGTGCATTCGCTAAACATTCTCTCGTTGCTTGAGCGCCTCCACTTCCGACACGGTCGCGCACTGTCATCCATAAACACGGGGCCACGGAGGACTGCACCCCTGAGAAGGCGCACGTAGAGAAGAAGTAGAGCGTCACAGTAAAGCTGAGCACTGAGTGTACTGTGTTCTGAGTTTTGGGTATCAGTACGCCCATGCATTTTAAGCCTTCCCACACCGTAACACCTGGCCACGAGATGACCATATCTGACAGTGGTCCTGGGTGCATACGCGTAATGCACCCAGAATCACTGTCCAATATCATCTTGGTGGTGCAGGTGTTGTTGCGTGGGGAGCCCTAATGCTGCACGGACGTGCTGCAGCCCCAGTGTTTGAACACACTACACCCACCGACCAACGGTACTGACCTACTGTACTCGTTCCCCATGTCCTAATCTTCCTTTCCTTCCGTTCCATTTAATTCTGTTTCACACTCACCACAAACAACACGTTATTGAACACATACCGTCATTACTTTTATTCCCACCGCGCAGGTACTCGCTCTGCAAACACTTGTGATGTAAACAGAAGAAAAAGCCAATCACATTAATCATTTTGTTGAAGTGGGAGACTCCTGTTGCTGCTTTTTCGTGTATGATAATTTTTTTCCTGGTTTTAAATGTTGCCCGAACATATTTCTTCACTTGTGTGTCATCCACAGACTGTCTCGTTTCTCTGTGTAAAATGCTCGGTAAAGAAAAAAAAATGTTCTGCAGAAGGCGGAGATTTATAAACCCTTATGGAAACCACATTTTGTATAACCTCGAGCAGGACAGAAACTGTCGAGTCACATATTGTTACCAACTCCGGTATAAAATACTCTACTGAAAACTTCTGATTCGCCTTTTGTTTCTCCTCCGTAATCCGACCGACGCACCGAGCAAATGAACGGAATTTCTACGACAGTCTCATGTCGCAGATACGCATATTCATTAACATGCCGATAACACAGGAAGATCCACAGAATGTCTGTACATCGATTGCTGGCTCGACATATACTACTAGGGCGTCTTGTCACGGTCTGGGCGGCTCCCCCCGTCGGAGGTTCGAGTCCTCCCTCGGGCATGGGTGTATGTGTGTGTGTGTGTGTGTGTGTGTGTGTGTGTGTGTGTGTGTGTTGTCCTTATCGTAAATTAGTCCAAGATTAAGAAGTGCGTAAGCTTAGGGACCGATGACCTTAGCAGTTTGGTCCCATAAGACCTTACCACAAATTTCCAATACTGTTAGGTCTCCAACTTAGCTTCCACAGTTTTACAAAAGATGGCAGTAGCGGCAAATGGTGCGGCAGGTGGTAGAGCGTCCCATACAATAATTTCAAGCATTTGTAAACATAACACAGTCAAAATATTATTCGATTTGTGATTGCATAGCAATGTGATTCTCGACTGAATACGCCAGCTCAAGAGCCTACATTTCGTCATTTTCGGGAAGTTTTAATTTTCTGCTTTCACATGAAGATATTTGCAGCTGACACTCATAAAATGCTGGGTAAGACTTATGCTGAAACACCTTTTAATGAAAGACCGTGCAGAGAATGGTTCCACCGCTTCAAGAACAGTGGCTTTGATGTTGTCAAAGACAGGAATGGCGATGCAAGAGAGAAGGTTTTCGAAGCTACTGAAACCCAAGGAAACAATCACAGGAACAATTGGAAATTTGTGGTAAGGTCTTATGGGACCAAACTGCTGAGGTCGACCGTCCCTAAGCCCACACACTACTTAATCTAACTTAAACTAACTCATGCTAAGGACAACACACACACCCATGCCCCAAGGAGGACTCGAACCTCAGACGGGGGAGCAGCAGGGACTGTGACAAGGCGCCCGGGACCGTGACAAGGCGCCTTAAACCGTGCGGCCACCACGTGCAGCAATCACAGGAGATCGATATCCAAAGCAATCGATGCGCCTGAGCCGCCACTGAAAGACAAACGGACAGAATACAGTGATAAACATGAAAAGGTGATTTCTCAATGTTCGAACCACATCGCAACACCCGTAAAAAAAAACAGCTGGAAACGTCGACATGGGAAGTCTTTCCCCACTAGCCGTATTCTCCAGACGGTGCTGCCTCTGAGTACTACCTTTTTCGATCAATGCCATACGGCCTGGGTGACCAGAACTTGGGTAACCAGAACTTCCAGTCATATTAACAAGTGTAAAATTATATCGATTCATGGATCTCCTCAAAAGACGACGAGTTCTTCGGCCGCGGGATTCGTATGGTCACCGAAAGATGGGTGAATGTAGTGGCCAGACATCGCAAACACTTTGAAACTTTAATTTGTTGTAATTTTCACACTAACGCCTCAAACTTTGAGAAAAACTGCAGAAACTAAGTTGTAAGTCTAATACATGGGAAAACACACATAAGAATAAAATGTTAAATGATTTATTCTCAAAGTACACAAGACGCTGTAGAACTGTAATTAACGACAAATTGAAAGGAGTGAATCCTAGCTTGAAGTTGGCTCTACGTCTGACCTGCGAAGACGTGTTTCCCCTGATGCCGTGTAAACACTGCCGTTCAGTGGATCTACGTGAAGCACTATGAGTCAGAACCCGCTTTTCGGGCTTATGAAACTGCTAAGTCTCGGCAAGAAAAGAACCACCGGAATCCGTAAGATGGGTGGAGATGGGACGTGTTAATTGCTGACAAGCTGCGCTGGGGAATGCCGCAGTTCCTGCTTGCAGGCCGTATTTGACACAGAAGGTCATTTTCCCGGCAGCTGTGGGCGCCACGCCACCGCAAAGTCTGAACACAGCTCGCTAAACTTAACAATTCACCTCCCTATTCCTTTTCGACCTGGAAAAAGCGTTCGACAATATAAAATGGTGCAAGCTGTTCGAGGTTCTGAAAAAAGTAGGGGTAAGCTATGGGGAGAGACGGGTCATATACAATATGTACAACAACCAAGAGGGAATAATAAGAGTGGACGATCAAGAACGAAGTGCTCGTATTAAGAAGGGTGTAAGACAAGGCTGTAGCCTTTCGCCCCTACTCTTCAATCTGTACATCGAGGAAGCAATGATGGAAATAAAAGAAAGGTTCAGGAGTGGAATTAAAATACAAGGTGAAAGGATATCAATGATACGATTCGCTGATGACATTGCTATCCTGAGTGAAAGTGAAGAAGAATTGAATGATATGCTGAACGGAATGAACAGTCTAATGAGTACACAGTGTGGTTTGAGAGTAAATCGGAGAAAGACGAAGGTAATGAGAAGTAGTAGAAATGAGAACAGCGAGAAACTTAACATCAGGATGGATGGTCACGAAGTCAATGAAGTTAAGGAATTCTGCTACCTAGGCAGTAAAATAACCAATGACGGACGGAGCAAGGAGGACATCAAAAGCACACTCGCTATGGCAAAAAAGGCATTTCTCGCCAAGAGAAGTCTACTAATATCAAATACCGGCCTTAATTTGAGGAAGAAATTTCTGTGGATGTACGTCTGGAGTACAGCATTGTATGGTAGTGAAACATGGACTGTGGGAAAACCGGAACAGAAGAGAATTGGAGCATTTGAGATGTGGTGCTACAGACGAATGTTGAAAATTAGGTGGACTGATAAGGTAAGGAATGAGGAGGTTCTTCGCAGAATCGGAGAGGAAAGGAATATGTGGAAAACACTGATAAGGAGAAGGGACAGGATGATAGGACATTTGCTAAGACACGAGGGAATGACTTCCATGGTACTAGAGGGAGCTGTAGAGGGCAAAAACTGTAGAGGAAGACAGAGATTGGAATACGTCAAGCAAATAATTGAGGACGTAGGTTGCAAATGCTACTCTGAGATGAAGAGGTTAGCACAGGAAGGGAATTCGTGGCGGGCCGCATCAAACCAGTCAGTAGACTGATGACAAAAAAAAATTGCTTTTCTTACCTACACTACGTGATCAAAAGTATCCGAACACGTGGCTGAAAATGGCTTACAAGTCCGTGGAGCGTTCCATCGGTAATGCTGGAATTCAGAATGGTGTTGGCCCACCCTTAGCCTCGATGACAGCTCCGACTCTCGCTGGCATACGTCCAGTCAGGTGCTGGAAGGTTTCTTGAGGAATGGCAGCCCATTCTTCACAGAGTGCTGCACTGAGGAGAGGTATTGAAGCCGGTCGGTGGGACCTGGCACGAAGTCGGCGTTCCAAAACATCCCAAAGGTGCTGTATAGGATTCGCGTCAGAACTCTATCCAGGCCAGTCCATTACAGGAATGTTATTGTCGTGTAACCACTCCGCCATAGGCCGCGCATTATGAACAAGTGCTCGATAGTGATGAAAGATGGCAATCGCCATCCCTGAATCGCTCTTCAACCCTGGGAAGCAAGGAGGGGCTTAAAACACCAATGTAGGCCTGTGCTGTGATAGTGCCACGCAAGACAACAGGGTGTGCAAGCCCCCTCCGTGAAAAACATGACCACACCATAACATCACCGCCTCCGAATTTTACTGTTGGCACTACACACGCTGGCAGATGACGTTCACCGGTCATTCGCCATACTTACACTCTGCTATCGAATCCCCACATTGTATACCGTAATTCGTCACTCCACACAACATTTTTACACTGTTCAATCGTCCAATGTTACGATCCTTACACCATTTTGGCATTTACCGGCGTGATGTGTGACCTATGAGCAGCCGCTCGACCATGAAATCCAAGTTTTCTCACCTCCCGCCTAACCGTTATAGTACTTGCTGTGGATCCTGATGAAGTTTCGAATTCCTGTGTGATGGTCTGGATAGACGTCTGCCTATTACACATTACGATCCTCTTCAAATGTCGGCGGTCTCTGTCAGTCAACAGACGAGGTCGGCCTGTACGCTTTTGTGCTGTACGTGTCCCTTCACGTTTCCACTTCACTATCTCATCGGAAACAGAGGACCTAGGGATGTTTAGGAATGTGGACATCTCGCGTACAGATGTATGACACAAGTGACACCCAATCCACCTGACCACTTCCGAAGTGCGTGAGTTCCGCGGAGCGCCCCATTCTGCTCTCTCACGATTGACTACTGATGTCGCTGATGTGGAGTACCTGGCAGTAGGTGGCAGCACAGTGCACATAATATGAAAAACGTATGTTTTTGTGAGTGTTCGGATACTTTTGATCACATAGTGTACCTACTGCTTCGTTAGTACCTTGACGCTGTTATATTGTCTCTGAATTCTTAATCGTGTTTTTAGGATGGTTAAATTAGTACTGGGTTCACGAATAATTGAAGTATACGTACTCTTATTAGTACTGCGTTATTCTATGCTTCATGAGTCACAAAACTGCATTATATTTAACTCTAGGGCACTGCAGTGGGGAAAATGTTACACTGCTACTAAACCATCGAAAATTTTACTACGTCCAATCTTATTCACACAAGGTTGAAATTTATAGGTTATACACTCGTTAATTACAATTATTAGGCTTCCAATTACATGTTACAAACTAAATAAGTACAAAATGTCTTATTTTATACCCTGTAATGAAAATTTTACTGCTCAAAATGTTAATGGAAAAGAAGTGACAATGTATGCTATGCAGTAGGTACAAGCTGTTATGATTATTTTAACTCCACGGTATCCTACAGACAAAACCAGTAGATCTTCTGCTTTAGACACTGAGACACTGTTACTACTATGTAAGCAAGACCTAGCTCAGTATTCCGGACAATTTGCTCTTGAGGAGCGGTTACAAAATGTCTTCCTTCCTAATTTGCTGGAAGTATAAAACTTTTCTCCCTAAAGGTTGTTGTAGGTTTTGGTGCTGCGGTTCGGGTGAAGTTCCATAAGTGAATCACTCACTATGTTGTTGTGAAAATCAGATACGGCACCATTCACGCTGTGATAATTTCAGTAGAAAAAGACTAAATTAGCACTGAAGAAGGCCAATGTGATATAAACTAAACAATTGTAAATGCTTGATATTTCACCTAAGATGCTACACTAAGATAATTTCTAAGCAATAAAACAGATATGAGGACTATCAGAAAACAGAAAAACTGTTACTAAACATTACAAGTATTTACAACATGAGCACTACTGCCGGCAAACTCCTGGAGTCAGGCAATAAATAATTCAACCATTCCTAAGGATAACGTTTGTCTTGAAGGTACGCAAGAACATGTGTCGTTCGTGTGTCCCAGACTGGCATGAACTGCGAACAGATACCAGCTGCAATCGTATATTTTACGAGGGTTCAGTAATCACGGATTAATTTAGTGGCTCTCTATCAGTGAGGACCAGGTTTCCATTCGGTTGAAGCATGGCCGCAATTTACAGTTCTACCTGTTAATCCGGTTTGTGGGGTTAGATTGTCACTACTGACCGTACGCATCTCTAACACAACTGTGACCCCATTCTGAGAAACTTTTTTCCGTTTCCCACCCGTACGCATCGAACTCTAAACAACATAAATAAAACCTTAGAGCCGGCTGCGGTGGCCGAGCGGTTCTAGGCGCTTCAGTCCGGAACCGCGCGACTGCTACGGTCGCAGGTTCGAATCCTGCCTCGGGCATGGATGTGTGTGATGTCCTTAGTTTAGTTAGGTTTAAGTAGTTCTAAGTTCTAGGGGACTGATGACCGCAGATGTTAAGTCCCATAGTGCTCAGAGCCATTTGAAAGTTCAGAGGTAATATAGCTCGATGGGGACAGTAATCTGTGTAGGTAATATTACAGGACACTGCAGCCACTCTGTATTTATATATGCTCCTGATTTTAAGGTTTTTTTCTGTCAGCGACAACGCTGCGCCACCGCCTTCAATATTTCTCCAATTGTCATAATGGTACTGTTAATACGAATTGTCACTGCTTAGCGACCAGTTCGAGACAGTTTGTGCAATAATCCAAAAATAAACGTGTTACAGAATACACCACAGCTGGGCTTATAGCCAAAGGGCAGAGCACCGGGCCCGGGGCACTGACGGCCGCCAGTCATCAATGGGCGTGTTCAGTATACCCCGTGTCGTCAGACTTCCGCGTCTCAACACGCTGGGAGGTGTTTTTGTTTTTTATTTTATTATTTACTGGCTATCGGACGCGCCCATACAGCCATCTCGACAGTGGATATGTTATACTACAGTTTGTTTTGTCAATTCGGAGTATTGGTTCAAATGGCTCTGAGTACTATGGGACTTAACGTCTATGGTCATCAGTTCCCTAGAACTTAGAACTACTTAAACCTAACTAACCTAAGGACATCACACAACACCCAGTCATCACGAGGCAGAGAAAATCCCTGACCCCGCCGGGAATCGAACCCGGGAACTCGGGCGCGGGAAGCGAGAACGCTACCGCACGACCACGAGCTGCGGACAATTCGGAGTATTCATTAGTTTAAATCTTACATTGGTAATAAGTTACACGGGCTTAAAGGACATATTCCGACAGAGAACGAATTTTACATCCACAGTACGCCGTAATGACTAACATTCATACAAGTAAGCCCGGGACTTGAACAACCTACAGGAAGCTTCTGCGGCTTGACCGCCTACCGCATGACAACAGATGCCCCCACGATCAGCGACGCCGCTCCAGACCTTCCCGAGTGACACAGAGATGCAGTGTCTTCCCAGCAGCTGCAGTGAAGCCCCGGCCCAGCCGAGTAGGGAGGGCGTCGGCACGGCGGGGCTATGTTGCAGCGCCCATCGCGTGTCGGTCGTCAGTGCGTGACCTCGTGACCTGCTGACGCAGTCACGAAGCCAACGCCGCCACCGCACTCCCGGCCGCTGTCCACTGCCTGACCACCCAGTCCGAGGCGTCACCATTCTGCCACCGCCGAGGCTCGAACCGACTACCCACCAGCCTCGCGGCCCTCTCGTCCGCCGCTGCTTGACGCAGTGCCACAACCTGTGGTCCAGGGACAGCTGGTGGTAGGGTTCGAGTGTGTCGCAGACCCCACAAACCTACGGACGCAAGGTGTCATCGAGGCACGGTGCAAGCTCGCAGTGGCTCTAAATTGTGTGGGCTGTGTTTACTTGGAACAGACTCGCTCCTCTGGTCCAATTGAACCGATCATTGACTGGAAATGGTAATGTTCACCTACTTGCAGGCCATCTGCAGCCATTAATGGTCTTCGTGACCCTAAACAACGATGGAATTGAGAATGAGATTTTCACTCTGCAGCGGAGTGTGCGCCGATATGAAACTTCCTGGCAGATTAAAACTGTGTGCCGGACCGAGACTCGATCTCGGGACCTTTGCCTTTCGCGGGCAATTGCTCTACCATCTGAGCTACCCAAGCACGACTCACGCCCGGTACTCACAGCTTTACTTCTGCCAGTATCTCGTCTCCTACCTTCCAAACTTTACAGAAGCTCTCCTGCTGTGTCTAAGCCATGTCTCCGCAGTATCCTTTCTTTCAGGAGTGCTATTTCTGCAAGGTTCGCAGGAGAGCTTCTGTAAAGTTTGGAAGGTAGGAGACGAGATACTGGCAGAAGTAAAGCTGTGAGTACCGGGCGTGAGTCGTGCTTCGGTAGCGCAGATGGTAGGGCACTTGCCCGCGAAAGGCAAAGGCCCCGAGTTCGAGTCTCTGTCGGGCACACAGTTTTAATCTGCCAGGAAGTTTCAACGATGGAATTGTTATGGAGGACAATGCCTCATGTCGCCGGGCCACAGTTGTTCGCGATTGGTTTGAAGAACGTTGCGGATGATTCCAGCGAATGATCTGGCCACCGCCCGACACGAATCCCACCGAACACTTAGGGGACGTAATCGAGAGGTCAGTCCGTGCACACCATCCTGCACCGCCAACACGTTCGCTATTGTGGACGGCTATAGACGCAGCACGGCTCAATACTTCTGCAGGGACTTCCAACGACTTATTGTGGCTGCTGCACTACGCCGGCTAAAAGGAGGACCGACACGGTATTAGTAGGCATCCCCGTGACTTTTGTCACCTCGGTGTACGACGACGTATTAGACTGGGCAAGTCTACATCCCTCACAGGTATTCGACTTTATAAAAGAAAACGTAACAGTATTTATTTTCTGTTATTTCTAAAAGATGCCTCAATCCTTTAATTATTATTCATTACCGCTGTGATGAATTGGTACAATTTGTTTCTTTGCGCTCAAATTTATTTGAAAAAGTCGTACTCCTGACAAACCAGCACTATTAATTAAACCAATAAACTGAAATCTAATTTTTAATATACTACAACGCATTGCGCAGTCTGAATTACTTACTTTTCTTTATTTAAATAATTATAAATTTCACTATTAACGTCCTTCAGACGAATGTATTGTGTATTAATGATATTTATATGTGCACTATTGAGTTTCTGTTCTTTACATGTTTCATTACGACTATGTCAAGCTGCGCTGACTAATCCGCTTTGCTAAATACAGCAGCGTGGTATCACGGATGTGTTTTTTTCCTTGGGTCGTCACTCTTCTGATTGGTTTGATGCGGTCCGCAATGAATTCCACTCCTGTGCCATTTCTTAATCTCAGAGTAGCACTTCCGCCCCACGTCCTCAATTATTTGCTGGATGTTTTCCAATGTCTGACTTCTTTTACAGCTTTTACCCTCTCAGGTCCATCTAGTGCCATGTAACTAATTCCCTATTGTCCTAACAATGTCCTATTATCCTGTCCCTCCTTCTTGCGTTCTCTACAGTGTTTTTCGTTTGTTCCTCCACTCGCCGATTCTACGGAGAAACTGCTCATTTGTAATCTTAAGAATCCACCTAATTTTCAACGCTCTTCTACAAAAATGGTTCAAATGGCTCTGAGCACTATGGGACTTAACATCTCAGGTCATCAGTCCCCTATAACTTAGAGCTACTTAAACCTAACTAACCTAACGACATCACACACATCCATGCCCGAGGCAGGATTCGAACCTGCGACCGTACCGGTCGTGCGGTTCCAGACTGAAGCGCCTAGAACCGCTCGGCCACCAGAGGCCGGCGCTCTTCTGTAACTTCACTTGTTAGATGCTACTACTCCTTTCTGTTCTGGTTTTCCCACAGTTTATAATTCATTAGCATACAGTGCTGTGCTCGAATCCCACATTCTCAGAAATTACTTGTTCAAATAGGGCCTAAGTTTGATACTAGTAGACGTCTTTCGGCCAGGAATTGTATCTTTGCCTCTGCTAGTCTGTTTTATGTGCTCTTTGCCTCGTCCGTCGTGGGATATATTGCTTCCAAGGTAGCAGAATTCTGTAACTTCATCTATTTCGTGATCAGCAATTTGGATAGTAAGTCTCTCGATATTCTCACTTATGCTATTTCTCATTAATTTTGTCTGTTTCCGGTATACTCTCAATCCATGTTCTGTATTCATGTCATTGTTCATTCCATTCGACATATCCTGCAATTTTTCTTCACTTTCGCTGAAGATAGCAATCTCATCAGCAAATCCTAGCAATCATATCTTTGCACTCTGAATTTTGATCCCAATCTAGAACCATCCTTTTACTTGTGTCATTGCTTCTTCGATGTGTAGATTGAACCTAAGGGGCGCAAGACTGCATCCCTGCTGTATACTGTTTTTAATCAGATAATTTTGTTCTTGGTCTTCCAGTCCTAATGTTACCTCTTGATTCTTCCTCGCCTTTACCAGCAACGTACTCATATTTTTCTAAGTTTCGATCATATTGCACTATTTCACACTCTCGAACGCTATTTCTAGATCGACAAATCCTATGAGCATATCTCGATTTTCCTTCAGTCTTGCTTCCACTATCATCCGTAAAACAAAACTGCCTGTCTGGTGCCCTTGCCTTTCCTAAATCCAAACTGATCGTCGTCTAATGGATTCTCAATTTTCTTTTCAGTTCGTCTGTATAGTATTCTTGTCAGGAGCTCGGATGCACGAGCTGTTAAGCTGATTGTGCTGTAGTTCTCGCACCTATCTGCCCTTGCTCTATTCGGAATTGTATTTTTCCGAGGTCTGATACTACGTCGCCAATCCCATAGATTCTACACGCCAACTTATATAGCGGTTGCTACTTCCCTCAATGAGTTTAGAAATTACGATGGAATGTTATACATCCGTTCTGCTTCATTTGATCTCATGTCTTCGAGGTCTGTTTTCAGTCATGACTCTGATTCTGGATCCATTGTCTCTTCCTTATCCACTCCAGTTTCTCCTTCTATTCGGTTACTAGACGTATCCTCCCCGGCGTTCAATGTATTTTTTCCACCTATCTGCACTTTCCTCTGCGTTTGACAGTGTGCTGTCCCTGCTTTTCATTTCACCGAAGGTTGTTTTGGCTTTCTGCATGCTGAGTGCGTCATTTTGACGATCATTTCTTTTTCGATTCCTTCACATTTTTCCTGCAGGCGTTTCGCTTTGGCTGCCCTGCACTTCCTACTTACTTCATTTCTAAGTGACGTGTATTTCTTTATTCCTGTCTTTCCCAGAACATCTTTGTACTTTCTTCTTTCGTCTTTCAACTGAACTACCTATTCTGGTACTCCTTATCGCAGTACGCACACTTTTAGCGAAATTGGGATGGGTCTCATCATGCTCAGTACTTGAGTATTCCAGTTCCTTCCAGACTGAGTCTTCCGTACCATTCTTTTGAACTTCAACCTGATCTTCATCATTACTAAATTGTGAGCTGGGTTTATATGAGCACAAGGATACACCTTACAATCCAATATCTGGATTCGGAATCTCTGTCTGACCATGATGTAATCCAGCTGGAAACTTCCGTGTTTCTATGTTTTCCATCTCGTCTTCCTGTTATTTTGAACAGAGTATTCGCTATTACAATCTGAAATTTAATGCAGAAATCAATTAGCCTTTCTCCTTTCTCAGTCGTACTGCCTATCCCATATTCTCCGGTAACCCTTTCTCCTATTCCTTCCCGTACACCCTCGTTGCAATCCCCCATAATTTCAGGTTTTTATCTCCCTTTATGTTCTGAATTACTCGTTCAGTATCCTCATATACTTTCTCTTCATCTTCTGGTCGCGATGTCTGGCATGTAATCCTGGGCTATCCTTGTCGGCGTTCGTTTGCAGTCGAATCTGATAAGGAGGATCCCATTACTGAACTGTTCACAGTAGCACGCTCTCTGCCCTACTTTCCTACTCGTAACGAATCCTATTACCGTTACACCATTTTCTCCTGCTGTTCATACCACTCTACACTCGTCTCAAATATCCTTACCTTCTTTCCACTTCATTTCACTGACTCCACAATTGTTAAGACTGAGCCTTTGCATTTCCATTTTCAGATTTTTTAGTTTTCCAACTACGTTCAAACTTCTCACATTTCATGCTCCAACTCGTGGAATGTTACCCCTTCGTTGATTATTTCAGCTTTTCTTGATTGTCACCTTTCCCTTGGAAATCCCTCTCCCTCCTCCCGGAGATCCGAATGGGAGACTAATGCGACATATTTTGCCAATGCATTGGATCATCGTGACCTTTTTTTTTCAGTTGCAGGTCACATATCCTGCGAATACACATTTTGCTTCGTTATTGCAGTCGTTTCCATTGCTATCTGTATATTCATGCCGTTGATCGTTACTCACTCATCCACCCTTTTGGGACAGTTTCCCATCCCCCCACCCCCCGAACCTTTTTTCTCTAATCTGCTCTCTTTTCACGCGGCCGTTTGCAGAGCGAGGGTGACTTTTTACACCGGAAGTCTTCGGCCGTCACTGCTCATGATTTTTATTCAAGATTTAAGCAGTGACTGGGTTCTAACCCGGGGAGCCATGACGAGTACGATTACTAATCAAGGAAGCTACCTGTAGACTAAGGTTTCCAGTGTAATGTAATAACTTGTGATTACGCATTTATATTTCAGGGTAACTCACATTTTTGCTGAAATGGTTTAGTTGCGATTTTGGCTCTTTTTGAAGGAAATACGTTTTACAACTCTTTGTGGACAACAGGGAGGAAATTCGTCCGTCACAAAGGCACATCAACAAAATGCTGTACCCTTACTGGCGTCCTACAGGGCTCAGTCCTTGGACCACTCTCGTACGTCTTGTACGTAGCACGTGTGACAAGAGTCCCCAAAGTCCTGGTGGCTCTTTATGCCGACGGCACAGCGATCCACTTCTGTAGCACGAGTGCTGCTCATCTTCAATGCCACCTTCAATGCCAAGCGACGTTCTCGGGCGGTAAGCAAAGAAGCGGTGTCGAAAATTCGATGGGGCTGACACGCAGGCCCTTGTCACCGCTAGATGACCGGTTCTTATGGACCTAACGCCGGTAAATGTCCAGGGCACAGCAGTGCCTAGGGGATGCACCTGGGCGTAAACATCAACCGTTGCTTCACAAGTAGGACTCTTCACAAAATATCGATATACAGATTTATTCCTTCCAGAAACTATCGAAATACGTCGACTACCCTTTCTCCACTAAATATTGATATCCGAATGGCAATATCGAGTACCAATATTTTTATTTTACTTTTTTGCAATTTTCGATAAATATATGAAATTTTTCTTTCCAAAACTGTAGTAGAACGTTGTAATTTTACTATCACTCTGAGAAGGAGTCTTACTACTTTTTGAGCTCCTATCACGTCCAGTGTTTCTTTTTGACTTTGTGAAACAAGTGCAAGTGGCACAAGGAAGAAGTTCGATTTCACTGAGGGGTGGCGGTATGACTGGAATAAAAAGACTTACGATGTGGAGGAACAGCATACCAGTGGCGTAAAAAAAATAGATATTTTAACGCAACTAGTGTGCTATCAGCGTTCTTCAAAAACAGATGCTGATAAACACGAAAAGATTGGTTTTTGCGTTGGCGGAGACGTGTCAGGGGAAATGCTGACATAATCGGCTCTACCAACAGACACTGGAACATTTAACTTCACCACGCAATTTTACACAACAACGGCTAGGTCTCTTGCGTTTGCAGAAATGAGAATGCAAGGAAGTCGGCATCAAATGTTCCAGGCAAATCCGATATGTGATGAAATCTAACGACTGACTCCATCTAGGCATTACAGTCTGGAACCGCGCGACCGCTACGGTCGCAGGTTCCAATCCTGCCTCGGGCATGGATGTGTGTGATGTCCTTAGGTTAGTTAGGTTTAAGTAGTTCTAAGTTCTACGGGACTGATGACCACAGCAGTTGAGTCCCATAGTGCTCAGAGCCATTGAACCATTAAGCCATTGACTCCATCTGACACCTCTTATAGTGCCACTATCATGCAGTTACAATTTTCAGCAAAGTGGCTATCGCCATGTGGCAACGTGCACCGTTTCCCTTTCATTTCTTGCTCTAAGGGGAATAAACAAGCAGGTAGCTTATTGGTGTACAGGATATGTAATAATAAATCAGTACTTAAATACACAGGTCTAAAACCGGCAGCGTATTTATGTGCAGCCGGTATTTTTATAGGCTCGTACGTCGATTCATTTTTCGTCGATTTATCGATACTATTTATCGAAATATCGAGAACCGATAATTATATATATATATTTCAAATATCAATCAGTGAATGCTAAGTGGAATAGCTGCTTGCATAAGGGCCGGAGGTGGACCTGTGCGTTATTTACGGGCTCAGTTAGTGAAGTGCTATCTCTTGAATAAATCAACAAATTCTGAAACTGTAAGCATTTGTTTGTCTGTACATGTACATGACATATAAATATTTCCGTCCCATTCGGTAATTCTTTCGTGGTGCGTCGTTGTTTTTTGCCTTAGAATGAATTTCGTATCCATGTTAAATAAATAGGTTTCCGCAACATCTTGATTATGCCCGTTGGGCTTTAATAGACGGACTTGTGATAAGCGCGTGCTTATGAAATACAACGTCAGGACTTGTTATGTAAATGATTCTGCGAAGATAAGTACTTGAACGCGCCTCTAGACACTAAACAGGAACGTGACATAAAGAGAAGGAGTAAAAATTAATGAAGGAAATGGCAATACTAATTCGTTTTGATTTTTCATGAGCAAAGAAGATGTAGAATGTGGATTACCATCACGCCTGCGATTAGCGTGAGATCTAAAAATACCGACAGCGGAAGTTGATTGAAATATTTAATGCATGAGTAACAGGTCGAGAGTAACAACACGGGTAATTCCCTGTCCACTGGAGACATAACGAGTGTCCTGCATAAATCTTGCAGTAGTTTCCGCCAACGATGTTAGGAATGACACCATGGATTATTCCCATTGACTTCCTGCTTGGATTCTAATTTACATTGCACAGGCTGCATTAAAAATGCGTTAGGATCTCTCGTAATGCCACGCTGAAACTTCTACCTGTACATGCAGAACAACGACTCAAATTCTCTACCTGGAATTCAACATTACTATGAAGAACTTCCTGCCAAGAAGGTGAAGCATCCCGAAAGTAACGTCTGGACGTGAATACAGCTTGCACACGTACCCGTCACGGGCGGATATGCTAATGAATCGAGTTGGAACTCTTTGCGAGAGATAGAACGGCCGCCATAGGGAATCCGTATTGTTTGTGTTTAGTGGTTGGTAAAATATACATTATGCGATCAAAAGTATCCGGTCACCCACAAAAAAATACGTTTTTCATATTAGGTTAATAGTACTGCGACCTAATGCCAGGTACTCCATATCAGCGACCTCAATAGCCATTAGACATCGTGAGAGAGCAGAATGCGGCGCTGCGCGGAACTCGCGCACTTCGGACGTGGTCAGGTGATTGGGTGTCACTTGTGTCATAAGTCTGTACGCGAGATTACCACACTCCTAAACGTCCCTAAAACCACTGTTTCAGATGTGACAGTGAAGTGGAAACGTGAAGGCACCCGTACAGCACAAAAGCCTAGAGGCCGACCTTGTCTATTGACTGACAGAGACCGCCGACAGATGAAGAGGGTCGTAATGTGTAATAGGCAGACATTTATCCAGACCGTCACACAGGAATTCCAAACTGCATCAGGATTCACTGCAAGTACTACGACAGTTAGGCGAGAGGTGAGAAAACTCGTATTTCACGGTCGAGCGGCTGCTCATAAGTCACACATTACGCCTCGCTTGGTGTAAGAAGCGTAAACATTGGACGACTAAACAGTGCAAAAATGTTATGTGGAGTGGCGAATCACGGCACACAATGTGGCAATCCGATGGCAGGGCGTGGGTATGGCGAATGCCCGGTGAACGTCCTCTGCCAGCGTGTGTAGCGCCAACAGTGAAATTCGGTGGTGTTATGGTGTGGTCGTGTTTTTCGTGGAGGGGGCTTGCACCCCTTGTCGTTTTACGTGGCACTATCATATCATAGGCATACATTGATGTTTTAAGCAACTTCTTGGTTCCCACTGTTGAAGAGTTATTAAGAAACACAGTGTGCATAAAAATAAAACTGCTGAGATGCACAAATTTTTTTCGAAGGTATGGAAGACAGGACACAATATTTATTTTTACGAGTATTTATTCATTGTTTGTTTTGCCTGACTAGCTTAAAGCCTTAATGCCCTCTCTTCTATCGGACCTGAGACAATACATACCAAACACACACACACACACACACACACACACACACACACGCACAAACACACACACACACACACACACACACACACACACACACACACACACATTTCTCTTATATTTTGAGAAAGATCACTCTAAAGTCGGTTTCCCGATACAGGAAACTGTTTTGTGAAGAGGTGTCTTATATAGAGGTATAGAAAGGATTTCACTTTTTTGAGACCGAAGTTTTCTGCTGTGCTAGTTAGTAGTGTGAGGGTAGAATAAAAATTAGAGGGAGTGCATATGATTGAAAAGACGACAGAGTAAACAGAGGGTATGACAGTCACTGGGCTTATCAGCATGTAGCCACGATAATCTCCTGCAGCAAGAAACACGCCGCCAACGCCCTCTAGGCCGCAAGTATTTAGATCGCCACCACACACTGGAGGGCCTTCTCACCTACAAATCTTTGATCCGCCCCATCCAGCGTTGCTTGGGTTTCCGTCCCTCCCAGATTCTAAAATCCCTCCAAATCCTCAAACACCATGCACTCCACCTCGCCTTCCGTATCTGCCTCCCGTCCCCCACGTGCATCCTCTATGACCTCGTCCCCTTCCTCCACCCTCTCCTTTTCCTTGAATACATCCGCACACTATATATTGTCCGCCGCCTCGATCCCCCTCACCCGCTGGTGTCTCCCTTCCTCTCCATCACCAGCCCGTTGCTGCGCCTTTACCTTTGTGTCCCACCCTCTCTCCATCTCCACACCCTCCGCCTCCTTTCCCAACGCAACTTCAACCATCTATCCCTCCCCTATGATGAGCTTCGCCCTGACATCTACCCTTCCAACCAACTCTAACCCCACCTTCCTCCTGCCTCCTCCTCAGGGCTCCCTCTCCTTCCCTTCCCCTGAGTGGCTTCCTCCTCCTACTCCCCCTCCTCCTCTTGTGCACCCCTTCATTGTCTCTGCACTCCCTCCTGCCCTGTCTTCCATCTTCATCTCCCTCCCCACCTGCCTCTTAATGTACCCGCTGACACCCCTACTCTCTTCATCCCGCTGCCTCCCCTGCTGCCCCTTGCTCTCCCCTTCTTTTCCATCCTCTCCGGCATCTCCCTCGCCAGGTCCCACCTGGCAGTTCTTTTCCTTCATCATGTGTGCTCGAAGTGGGTTTAAAGTGTGTTGTTCTGGAGTGTTTTTAACACTGTGGCCAACTTTTAACCAGTGCGTGTGACTTCAGTGTCTTTTTTGTGTTCTACGATTCGTTAACTGTGTTTTTTAACTTTACATCGACTTTTTTAATTGTCCCCCCATTAACGTCTCCATGTCAGTGTATTTTTACCTCCATTATCTCCCATTACTCTGTTTTATGTCCCCCTTTTTTATCGCCTTATACATAACATTTTATTCTTGTATTAGTTGTCATGCCACTCGGCTGAAGAGCGGTGGATTGTGCCACTGACAGCCCTCCCCTGCCCATATGGACCAGGGGCATGAAATCACAATAAAGAAGAAAAACTGGAGGGCCCAGTGAGTTCCAGTCAGTCATCGAGTGAATCAACAAATCACTGAGACATCGGTCACAGCCCAGTCGCTTGCAGGCGCAGACAGCACGTAGCGGCCACAGTAGCGTACATGGCGGACTTGTACTTCAGCAGCAGTGAGGCTAACGTGGTCTATTATGGAGAACTCGTACCACAACACCTGGACTATCTTGAGGTAAGTAATTTTCTATTCTTATGAATAAAGAACCTAGTTAATACATGCGTGCAGTTTGTGTTACAGAAAGAGGATACCGGCAGCCAACCAACATCCTCTCCTTGTTCCCTGGGGTACAAGCCTACAGTGACAATGAGACAACAGAAAACCATGGCGAGTAGAATAATTCGGGTGAGATTTTGCTTGCTTCTCATGTGTTTCACATTGCAGGGGTGATCGTATTCAAGTGCTTGTTAGTTTTTGGTTGTGTTATTGCATGGATTACAGGAGGTGTGCTGCAGAACTAATCCAATCTCTCTTTACAGAGGCTTTGCTTGCTTCTCTGCTATAACGTATCTGTGTAGACCGTGGCTAGCCCGCACCCTCCAACCCCCGCTCCTGCGCCTCAACCGCAGACAGCCAATGTAATGGATCTAACGCAAGCTTTTCAGTTTCAGAACCAACAAATTGCTGCTTTGCTGACGACGGTGCAACAACTTCTGGCTGCACAAGCTACGTCAGCCGCACAATAACAACCGACCGTCCAGCCCAACAAGTGCTGCCGACCAGCATTCCAACGTTCCGGCAACTTAAGGGGGGTAGGACGTCAAACTGGCCAACTTCGAGCAGGAAAGGCACCACAGGACATTTTATTTTCTACTGTCTATACTTTTGCAAATAAATTCATAAAACTTTGTCAGCATGACAAATTAAATTTTTTTTAGATACGAAATTTCATCATTTTCTCACTTACTGTTGGCTGCATTTGTTGCTATAGGTACATTTTTCTACACAAGTAAGAGATATTCTTTGATGAATTTTGCACAGCATGCAAACCATACTTACAGGTGTATGAAACTCTAAAATTTTCCAAATCTATTAAAAACTCTGGTAAAAATTGAGATAATTAGCTACAAAATTTGATTTTTTTTTCTAAACATAAAGTTTGAAACGTAACACCTCATTAATTTTTTAATAAATTAAATAGATTCTAGAGTTTCAGACACCTGTAAGTATGGCTTGTATGTTGTGCAAAATTCATCGAACAGTCTCTCTTACTTATGAAGGTAAGTGTACCTATAGCAACAAATGCAGCCAATAGTAAGTGAAAAAATGAAGAAATTTCATATGTAAAAAAAATTATTTTGTTATGTTTTTGAACTTCCGCTGCTACGAGTGTGAATCCTGAATCCTTCCTGGTCATACTGACAAAGTTTTATGAATTTACTTGTAAAAGTATAGGCAGTGGAAATTAAAATGTCCCGTGGCGCCTCTCCTGCTCCAAGTCGGCCGGTTTGACGTCCTACCCCCCTTAACGACATAGAAGAGGAATGGCTCGAATACCTGACAAAGTTCCACGCACCTCGTCAAGTTCATAGTGTACAAGGTACTGTGAAGCTAAAATACTTTCTTTCGATTGTTGGTCCCCTGTGTTCAGATTAATACAAAAATCATTCCGACGAACTCCGTTATAACGAAGTAATGGCTAGATTAACTTTGTACTATGACCGGCGAGTCCAAGTAGTTGCAGCCAGATATCAGTTCTTTCGCTTGCAGAAAAAGCCGGGACACGCATACCACCAGTGGTACACGGAATTAACGGGCATGACTAGGAAGTGTAAACTTAACTGTAGCTGTGGCAACTTTTACAGTGACTTAATGATTACAGATGCTATAACATTCGACGTCCCAGATAGTAGAATACGGGAACAGATCCTAAAGATCTCTGATCCATCACTTCCACAAGTACTGCAAATCTTAGAGCGATATGATTCGGGTGCCACAGCAGCCGATAAGTTTGACCAGGCCCCGATTTGTCGGGTCGAGTCGCGCTTTACTTGAGACCGCCCCAAGCAGCCACAACACCGAGCGCGTACACAGCCGCGCGGGCAGCCACGTAGACAGGTAAACAGGTAAACAGACCTGTGAACTTAGTGAAGTCTTGCCCTAGATGTTCCGCCCGCCATAAAGGATAGGATTTCCCATCACGTAACGCAATGTGTTACACGTGTGGAAAACAAGGCCACGTCCAAGCGTTTGCAACGGCACTAAAACGCCAATTTTGCCAACTTCCAGGAAAACCAGGCTCGTGCACATCCAGTAAACGCTGTTTTCTAAACCTACAGCGGGTTATTGCAAAAGTGAGATTAAGGTTGTGCCTCATCCTCGCCCTAGTGCTGTGCAACGACATTCTAACGAATTATGTCTCATTTAGGCGTTCCTGGCCGTCGAGTGACCTTTCAGTTAGACACAGGTGCCCCAGCAACTTTGCTAAATCGTGCCACGTACGAACAGTTAGGCTCACCATTCCTTTCTAAATCTAGCAAACACCTCACTGCTTAGTGGGCGAATGGTTCTAGGCGCTACAGTCTGGAACCGCGCGACCGCTACGGTCGCAGGTTCGAATCCTGCCTCGGGCATGTATGTGTGTGATGTCCTTAGGTTAGGTAGGTTTAAGTAGTTCTGAGTTCTGGGGGACTGATGACCTCAGATGTTAAGTCCCATAGTGCTCAGAGCCATTTGAAACCACCTCACTGCTTACAACGGACAGGAAATTCCAGTGCTTGGACTGTTTAGTTCGCCTGCCACTACAAATCTCACACTAGGGCAGTGAATTTTACTGTGCTGAAATCCAGAGGCAGTGAGAACATTTTCAGTTGAGATACCTTTGATTTGTTTGGACTTAGCATCCACGACAACGTACTGTCCGTTCTGGTTTTCTATCCAATATACAATGCTTAAAGAATTTCCTGAACTATTTTTAGAAGGAATGGGAAAAGCTAATAACTTCGTAGCTGATGTTACATTGAAAGTAAATGCAGAGCTTAAGTTTTTTCGGGCCTGCCCCATTCCAACTGCTTTAAAGGACAAATCAGCCATTGAAATGAAAGAATTGCAAAATAGTGGTGTACTGCTCCCATTCAAGCTAGTCAATGGGCAAGTCCTCTCGTTTTATTGCCTAAGCCTTGTGGTCGCATTTGCGTTGACCTCAAGTCTACAGTCAATCCACAGGCAGTAGTCTACACTTATTAGCTCCCTCGCCCTGAGGAACTCATGGACAGGCTTGGTGCAGGACGTTACCTTGCTAACAAAGGAACCTCCCCATCGCACCCCCGTCAGATTTAGCTATAACTTGGAACAGTGGATAGGCCTTGAAAAACTGAATACAGATCACTCAAGAAAACAGGAAGAAGTTGTGTGGAACTACGAAAAAAATAAGCAAACTGTACAAACTGAGTAGTCTTTGCGCAACATAGGCAACAACAAGGACGGTAGGAGCTTAGGAGCGCCATGGTCTCGTGGTTAGCGTGAGCAACTGCGGAGTGGGAGGTCCTTGGTTCAAGTCTTCCCTCGAGTGTAATAATTTCATTCTTTATTTTCGCAAAGTGCTCTTCGTTCGTTCATTGACGTCTCTGTTCACTTTAATAAGATTAGTGTCTGTGTTTTGCGACGGCACCGCAAAACCGTGCGATTAGTAGACGAAAGGACGTGCCTCTCCAATGGGAACCGAAAACATTTGATCGCAAGGTCATAGGTCAACCGATTCCTCCACAGGAAAACACGTCTGATATATTCTATACGATACTGGTGACGGCATGTGCGTCACATGACAGGAATATGTTGTCGACCCAACTGACTTGTACACTTGGCGAATGGCTAAAAAGATTCTCCTACCTCGCCCGATTTAGGTTTTCTTGTGGATGTGATTATCACTCCCAAAAAAGTGATCGCATCAGACGGACAGATAATAATTGTCTGAAAACAAACAATTAAAATTTTCACTTGAGGGAAGACTTGAACCACGGACCTCTCGTTCCACATCTGCTCACGCTAACCACAGGACCACGGCACTCCTCACTAGACAGGACCCATAAAGTTGTATATCTTGCACATGGACTACTCAGTTTGTATATTTTGCTTATTTTTTTCGTAGTTCCACACAACTTCTTCCTGTTTTCTCGATTGATCTGTCTTCAGTTTTTCAAGGCCTATCCACTGTGCCAACTTACAACTAAATATGAGGGGGGTGCGATGGGGAGGTTCCCTCGTAAGATAGATCCGCGTGATGCCTACTTGCAAATTCCATTGGACGAAGAATCACAGAAAGTGTTTGTTGTAAATGCATATATACACACTTAGGACCGTTCAAGTATTTGCATTTGCCCTTCCGCAGTGCTCCCGCACCCACCATTTTTCAACGTTACTTCGAACAGCTGACTGCAGAAATGCCATTTTGTTCGAACTACCTTGACGATACTGTCGTCTCACGTCATACACCAGAGGAACACATTGCCAATTTGCGTATTCTTTTTCTAGTGTTGTCAGAAGCAGGACTCAAGTGTCCTCTCGAAAAGTGTGACTTTTTCAAACTGAACTGCAGTACTTAGGTTATGTGATAAACGGTCAGGGTGTGCACTCCCTTCCAATTTGATTTGCTTGCAAGGCGTCACCTGCATGTTCCTCGCAATGTGTCTGAACTGCTGTCAGTATCACGCAAGATGACATACTACATTTGGTTCATACCGAATGCTGCTCAGATCGTGGCTGTATTGCATAGCTTGCGTCGCAAAAAATGTACCTCTTGTATGGACTAAAGACTGTCAAGATGGCTTCCAGAAACTCAAAAATGCTTTGCCTAGAGACAGATGCTTAGAGCATTTTGACCCTGCCAAGCCAGTAGTTTTGTAAGTCGACGCTTCTTCCTACGGAATCGGCGCTGTGCTTTCGCACAGAATTGGTGCAGAAGACAAAATCATTGCTGTTGCCTCAAAGTTGTTAACGCAAACTCAGTGCAATCATTCTAAAATTAAAACAGAAGCTCTCGCTATCGTGTATGGCGTGACAAAATTCCATCACTATTTGTATGGTTGCAAGTTCTATTTAATGACAGATAACAATCCTTGTTTCATCTGTCAAAGCCGGTGCCTACACGCACTGCTCAAAAATTACAACTATGGGCTTTGTTGTTTTCGCAGTATCTGTGTGAAATTGTGTACAGACCTACTGCAAAGCATGCCAATGCAGACACCCTATCTCGCCTTCCGACTGGCCGAGACTATTTTTGATGCATCTGCGACTCTGAATTGCTGGAATCTTTACCCTTGCACTACAGAAAAATTGCGTAGGCCACGAAAGCAGACCCAGATCTTAAAATTTTTTCGTTACATTCGCACGTCTTTGCCTCGCTCATTGAACAGCGTCCCGAACTAAGTTGTGTGCCGATACTTCACACGTCGGCACAGCCTTTCATTTCAACAGGGTGTGATTCTAGTTCAAAATGACCCCGGACAATCACGAGTGCCTATTCCCAAAGTATTGCAGAAGGATGTGTTGCGATTGCTCCACCAAGGACATTGGGGAATTGTTCGCACTAAACAGTTAGCGCGACGGCACTGTACCTGGCAAGGCACGGCCGTCCACATTGAACAGATGACGTCACAGTGTCGCGCATGCGTGGAGTACCAATCCGCTCCGCCATAGACATTCGCAGCTTGGCCTAAGACACAATCGCCACGGCAATGAGAACATGTTGACTTTGCAGAACCATTTTGGAACATACGTTGGTTCATAGTGGTAGACTCCTTTTAGGAAGTTCCATTTGCGGTGCCTATGACCTCTACCGCGCCACGTAGCACCATTCAAGCGTTTCCTCCACATTTTGCATCGAAGATTTGCCAGAAGTACTTGTGTTGGACAACGGACCACAGTTTTGTGAAAGAAATGGCATTCGCCATCTAACAAGTGCTCCGTTTCACCTGCAGTCCAACGGGGAAGCAGAACGCTTCATAGACCCTTTCGAGCAACGGACGGCCAAGCTTCACGTCACCCACACGCGGGAACGGGCGGTCCCATCCACGAGACGGACCACCACCGGCGGAACTTCTGCACGGCCGCCGCCAACGTACGCTGCTACACTTGCTCCACACATCGCAGCATCGGCGCCAATGGTCCGCAAGTATCGCTTTGCGCCACTTGTCGTATCGGCCGCCGCACAGCAGCCGTCAGCTCGGCGCGGCCGTCAGCTACAACACGCGCGGCACACAGCGAGTACCGCTGGCGCCGCACACGATGTCAACAACTGGCGCAAGTGAACGCGTCGTCGCGGGGATAGCGCCAGCGTGCACACCACTATCGATACGGATTACCCTGGCGGCGCTGCCCTTGCCACCAGAGTGAGCAACCGTATAAGGGCGCCATCTACCGACATTCTGATTGACCGGACCAGCGGATTTAAGTGAGCTCCCTGAGCCCGTTTAACCAGTTCGATCTTCGCCGATGACTGTGTTACTATCCGGCTGCTGGATTCACGACGACCGAACCGTACTGTGGCCTCCCTGGCTGGAAACTTGCGACGCGTCTGTATCGACTGGTTGGCACTGGTTTGGATTTGTATTCTCTACTAGTGTCTCTGATTTCTCCTTGGCGCTACAGCCAGCGAAGTGTTGTGTAATCGAACTTAAGTTTGTTTTGAGTGACCGAAGGTCAAATAAATTTGGTTATCATGGAATATTTGTTGCGTTATAGTGCGGACATAACACCACTCTATCTTGTTCTTTTCAGGGTTTATGGCAATCGTCGGCGCTGGGAAACAGGCGTGGTCCAGGAATGCTTGACTCTTCTAAGTACTTAATTGCAGGTCCCGATAGTTTACCACACTTCCACCAGAGCGAAATTTGCGCCCCGTGATACTGCTGTTTCTCTTTCCCGAGATTCACGGCTTCACGGACCACGCAGTGCCACCAGGGCACCCAGCAGCTGTGGACTGGTGATACGACCCCGCCCCCACCATCCCCACTCGCCGACCCCATAGACCTGGACCCGACGTCGCCATCATCGCCCCAACACGCGCGCTCAGGCCTGAACGTGTGCTCTGGCAGCAGTTTTCTGGAGGATTTCTCTGTTGCCAGATGGCAGGATACGGCTACATTCAGCTACGGCTACATTCAGCGTCCGCCTCCCTCTGCATTGTCATTTGCAGCCTCACTACTGATAACTGTGCGGTATTTCTGGGGCAAGGAACGTGCTGGCGTAAGCTGGCGCCAGCACACCAGGCGGCACAGAGGTTGCGAGAAGATTGAGAGAGGCCAAAGACACTGGCAAGAAACGTACCGCCAACGCCCTCTCGGCTGCCAGTATTTAGATCACCACTGCAGACCGGAGGCCCCAGTGAGTTCCAGCCAGTCATCGAGCGAGTCAACACGTCACCCAGACACCAGTCGCAGCCCAATCACTTGCAGTTGCAGACAGCACATAGCGGTCAGAATTTCTGTACTTTCTACACAGCGCACTTTTACTTCTCCAGCAGTGAGGCTGATGTGGTCTACCACACAGAGCTTGTCCCACAACGCCTGGACTATCTTGAGTTAAGTAATTTTCTATTATTATGAATAATACATGTGTGCACAGTTTCTGTTACAGAAAGAGTATACCAGCCACCAGCCTCTCCTGGCTTCCCACGGTACGAGCCTACAGTGACAACGAAACGACCAAAAAAGTATGATTGTCGGTAAGCCTTTTTTTAGCTCAAATTTATAGAATTTTTTCATAGTAGTCATTTCGTGTGATATATATAGGAGGAAGCAATATGTTGTCCTACCCTTCCCAGAAAGTTCTCTCTGGAAATTTCAACAGCATATGTCTCCATGTGCACTAAGCCTGTTTTGTAGCGTCTACCACAGTAGTCTAATGCTCTCGCGCGACTGAACGATGCCGGGACGAAACGCGTCTGATTGGATCTTCTCTCTCTCTCTTCAATGATTTTTACCTCGTAAGGTCACAGATTGATAAACAGTACACATGAATCGCTCGAACAAGCGGCTTACAAGCCCCTTCTTTCGTGAATGAGAGATATTAACTTGTGATTCTTCTTATCAATCTCACATTGCGTCTACTTTTCCGTGAATTCCCTACATCGCCCCAGGAAAATGCCAGGATGCTCCCTTTGAGAAAGACACGTCGTCATAAGTTAAAAATGATGTTTCTAACAGAAAATTTGCCTCGTTGTACCCTATAGGCGCCAAACGGCCCCCTTTCACTGTAGTGCTGTCTATCAGTTTAATGTCCTTGGTTCAACTCTTTTTCCTTGGTGACAGTTTGCACTTGTCTCTTCGTTAACAATGGTGACGAGATACAATGTATCTATTCGACAGTCTTCTATAGCTCTGAGCACTATGGGACGTAACTTCTGAGGTCTTCAGTCCCCTAGAACGTAGAACTACTTAAACCTAATTAACCTAAGGACAGCACACACATCCATGCCCGAGGGAGGATTTAAACGTGCGACCGTAGCGGTCGCGCGGTTCCAGACTGTAGCCCCTAGAACCTCTCGGCCACCCCGGCCGGCCAGTCTATGTTTGTCATTATTGCATAACAGTTCGTAAGTAAAAAAAAATTCTAGTCCCTATACTAAGTGTACAGCCAATGGTGAAAACGTAAAATATTTTGTACCTTTGATACCAGTTTTTTATTGTACTTTATACACTTAGAAAATAACGGAATGTCGAAACGCTTAAGGCGATTTTGGAAATAATTTTTAAAAAATTAGTGAAGACGTGTGAAAGTTATTAAAATGATTTACAGACGGAACACAAGCTCGGAATATTGCAAGGATGGGGAAGAAACTGAGTGGTCTTTTCAAACGAACCATCCAGGAATTTGCCTGAAGCGATTTAGATGAATCACGAGACACCTAAATTTGGACCGTCTATAATGTTCTAGATGTTGTTGGGACGTTAAACCCTAACCTTCCTGTTTGTGAATCTGGATGGCCGGACGAGGATCTGAACCGTCATCCTCCTGAATGTAAATAAGGCCCCGGCCGCATTTCCTCCATCTCTTTGTGGACTCCGAGATTATAGATTTTACTAATGTTCCGAACGGGATTTACCATTTATAGTTCTCGCTGTTTCTTTTCGTTTTATTGACGGTGAACGGTAACTTCGCGTAAGTGTTGGTGCGTGTGTTTGAAATAAGGGAAATACACCATCCACTGCTTTTTTTTTTTTTCCACGTGGAACAGCAAGAATCTGACTACAAATTGAGCTTCTCTCGTAAATGGTGTTTAGCGGTGTTTCCTGACTCCAGAATGAGAGTCTTCAGATAAACCGCTTGTGCATCTGGATTAATGTGTGTGCATTAAAAGAGTCCAGTATCCGGAGCGTCGCCTGGATCGAGGGCGCAGAACTGGGTCAGAAGCGCTGGCGCCAGTCTACTGGCGCCACTGCGGGGATACGCGTCGTTAGGGCGGGGCTCGCCTGTCTCCTCGCAAGTTCTGGCGCCTGGTGAAACACTAAGACGAAAATCCAGATATTACTTGCACTTACAGTGAGAAAATACCTTCCGGGGTTCGTATCATGTGGTGGCTGTGCTCCGTACTATTTGTGGCAGCGTCCGGATTAAGACTCATAGCGAGGGGCTGAGAAGGGGGAGGGCGGGGGGGGGGGGGAGGCGCCGTAGCACAGACGCCGACGCCGACGCCGACGCCGACGCCGACGCCGTCGCTGGCGCCGCGGCGCCCCACCCACGGCCGTCTCGCAGCGCTGGATGGCTGTCCGTATGCCCAGCCTGCAAGAGCCGGCATCCGTGTCCTCACCAAACGTTAAAGCCAGACAAAGTCTCTGCTCTTCCTGACAACCAGTGGCTTAGATACACGTAGCAGGAAATATATACGCAAAGTCGCATTTTACTATTGAATTATGTAATTGGAAAAATATGGTCTGATTAGGATTTAGAGTGGAGTCTCTTCTAATGTATCCGCCGTAACAGTACGACCTGTAAGGTACGTTATTGTAGTCCATACATATTATGAAAATGGTGTGTGTGTGTGTGTGTGTGTGTGTGTGTGTGTGTGTGTGTGTGTTTTCCACATCTCCTCATAAACCATTGGACTGATTTGAAACAAACTTGGTAAGTTTTTTGTTAGCAGAAGAGCCAACACCGTGTTATGAGTGGAGGCCGAAATGCAGGATTTTTAGCTCACGCAGGCTGGCGTGAAGAGGGAAGAACTATACTGACGTGAGGTCTGGAACATGACAAGGAATGAGAATTCAGAAAGCGGATATAATTAGTTTGATACTTAACTTGAATCCATTAATGATGAACGTCGCTCTGGACGGTACATGATTCAAAGTATTATCTGTTCATAATACATTCTTGAATTAATTATAGGAACTGAATATGGCGCCTTCCTAGGACGTAGGAAATGACGTAGCTGAAGGCTATGCTAAACTGTCGTCTCTGCAAATGAGAGCGTATGCAGACAGTGAACCATCGCTAGCAAAGTCGGCTGTCAAAAATGGTTCAAATTGCTCTGAGCACTATGGGACTTAGCATCTTAGGTCATCAGTGCCCTAGAACTTAGAACTACATAAACCTAACTAACCTAAGGACATCACACAACACCCAGCCATCACGAGGCAGAGAAAATCCCTGACCCCGCCGGGAATCGAACCCGGGAACCCGGGCGTGGGAAGCGAGAACGCTACCGCACGACCACGAGATGCGGGCAGTTGGCTGTCCAACTGGGGCGAGTGCTAGGGAGTCTCTCTAGACTAGACCTGCCGTGTGGCGGCGCTCGGTCTGCAATCACTGATAGTGGCGACACGCGGTTTCGACGTATACTAACGGACCGCGGCGGATTTAAAGGCTACTACCTAGCTAGTGTGGTGTCCGGCGGTGACGCCACAGTAAGGACATATGATGACAAACAATGAAATGCTTGAAAACTGCCGCATCATGCGTGACGTTTAAAGTTATTATTTCTGTACGACTAGCTCTGTGCGCAATGTTCTCAGGCAGCGTCCACGTATGCGGCTGAATGCAGCTACCTAGTTATACCACGGTAGCACACAGAGTTCAAGAGGTGTGACGTCAAACACTGAGATGGTGTAAGCCGCAGCATGCATGAAGTTCTACTACATCACTTCTGTAACACTAAACACTGCTACATTCGAGTCAACTACAGGAAGTCCCTGACAGCTGGGAGCGCTTCTGACAGCTTTCAACCGCGAAGCGTAAACGCCTGTAGGCCAAAGCAATAGCCGTTTGTAGAGCTACGAACAGTCGTTGCTATAGATGATGCCATCAACCAGGCCCTGCACATAGTTAACACCACAAAACAGAAATACGCCATGGCAATAATGATTGACATTGCCGGAGCATTTGATAATCTTTGGTGGGCAGTACTGTTTCAGAGGCTAAGACATCTGGAGGTACCGCAATCACTGTACAACTGTTTTCTAGACTACTGTAAAGACCGAGTAGCAGATGGACAGCCGGAAAGTAATTAAAAGAATTACCAAAGGCTGTCCTCAAGAGTCGACCTGCGGCCCCATCTTTTGGAACATAACAATCTAACCCCTCCTACAGCTTCTGGATGGGGATGACAGGTCAGACGGAATTGTCTCCTACGCAGATGACCTATTAGTTGTAGTCACTGCAAACAACAGAGCCCAGTTAGAAGAGAAAGCCAGTGGATTACTACAAACAATTAGTGGTGTCACAACAACAAACTCAGGATAGCCGAAAACAAAACAACCTACACTTTACTGAAAGGATCACTCCAAAGGAATCCTTCGGTTAAAATTGGGGACACAAACATCAAACGAGCAAGCATTACGCGCTATCTTGGGGTACACACAGATGAAAAATTGAATTTCCACAAACACATAAGGCTAGCAACAGACAAAGCAGAAAAAATACTCCACAAACTGGTGAGGCTAAATTCAAAACAGTACAGACTGCCTCTACCCCGTACATACCGCTGTGCGCTCTTCGAATCAGTACTCAGGTTCGAAGCTAGCACGTGGGCACATAGACTGAACGTGGTCACCAACAAAGCATCCGTCAGACGAGGGCAGAGAAGTGTCCTACTTAGGCTTCTGGAGCCTTCGGTACCACCTCAGCAGATGCACTGTGTGTGGTGCTCGGAATATGCCCCATAGATATCACGATCAAATACAGAGCTGCGAGGTACTGGTTAAAGGTGGGGAGACTAGATAAGGTACCCACAATAACCGGTGTGGCCATAGAGACGATACGTCACCTTAAAAGTTGGCGTTTGGATACATGGCAAGGTGAGTGGGATGTAAGTGATAAGGGACGTAGACTGCACGACTTCCTCCCTGATATAAGGGAGCGGTTGAGAATGAGACATATCGATCCCAGCCGCGGTATGGTACATTTCTTAACCGGGCACGGACCTTATCCCACGCACTTAAACCGCCTGAGTCTGAGGCAGACACCTACATGCACATGCGGGGAAGAAGGTTCCCCAGAACACACTGTCTTTTTCTGCGGGCAATACACGAACAATAGACATACGCTACACTTAGATTACACAGATACAGACATAGATATATGCACAGCAATAAGAGACGAAGAACAATGGGCACAATTAAACGCACTGACAAACAGTATTTCAAAAACAACACATGAAGAGTATATGCGGACACGACATCACAGACATGCCTATGTGCAGCGTAACAGAAATCTCCAGAGGATGGACAGCGATACCCACAGTGACAGCGAAAATAGTGACAATGACGAGGAACAGGAGGAGGAAGAAGCTGAGATGTGGCAGAAAGTAAGCAAATTGCTGGCAATCTAGCCAAGAAAACACTAAATGCTGTACATGGATGGACACCTAAAGTAGTTAATACATAGGATTAGTAACAAATAGGATAAGCAACATTATTTCTCTACTGATAACCTTTTGTGTGTGTGTGTGTGTGTGTGTGTGTGTGTGTGTGTGTGTGACTGGCGGTCAACGGCTCGATGAAACCATTCAGAGGTATTCACCGTCAGTCACACTCGGTGATGGTACTAACAAATCTCTCATCTATCCTATCTTCCTTTTATATTCTTCTTAAAAAACAACAAAATTTTATTTATATTTCAACCTCAAATTATTGTTATTTTGAAAAGTATAATTCTTTGTAAATGTTGTAGATAAAACAAAAGGAAAGAAAACTGTAAAAAGATGAGAAACGAAAATTGTAAGATGTACGACCTGTTTTAAACATCAGGTAACAGGTCTATAATTTGGCAATAAATAAAATAAAATATAGATACGTTCACAAAATCGAACTGTAGACACGCAAAGGAGCTCTATTTATACATTTCTGTACTTTGCATATTTCTTTGTATGTCTACCTCATAATTTCAAATGTGTTGCCACGAATAGATGGAAAGGAATTTTTTTTGTATATTACACTACAAATGCGGCTCATTTTCTATTTCCCTTTCTAACGGAAAAATGGCAAAATGAATACCCAGAAATGTCGGCATTCTCAGATAGTCAATAAATAAAATACAGTCCCATCTTCACTCTGCATATCAGTCAATAATGTAAATATTTTTCTTCTACCATACTGCACTGGACATAACATTGCCTTTTTTCAAGAAAGAATGTTGCTCCGTTGAGGTATGCGCTTTAGTGTGGCAATAGTAATATGGAGTCGGTTAGGAGAAGTTGAACTGAGAAACGTGCTCACTTCTACGAAGTCGAGCCACTGACAAGAAGCCATCAGGCGGAAAGAGGTGGTTGCACGAAATACGACAGTTCACAGTAAGAACTGAAATATTTCGTAAAATATTAGTAAGAATGGGAACCATAGGACTTCAAAAAGTTAATTATATGTCAATATGCCTGTCCAAGTGACTCTTATTGAATGTTGCACTACAACTGAAACAAACAAAAATACGTGACATAGTTTCTGAACATAGTCACCAAGGCCTGTAAATGTTGACTTTCTCGGCGATAGAAATCCGCTCCTTGGTTACGGAGCCATTCGACAAGGGTTATGTGAACGTCTTCATCGTTGGAAAATTTCTTTCCCCACAGGTGTTCATCCATCTAAGTTGGAAATCGCACGGTGCAAGGTCTGGACTTGGCGGCGAGCATCGGCAACGCCTCGGCGGCCTCGGTCAAACTACTGGCATTACATCACTGCGCATCGCATTCGGTCCGCGCAGAGCCAGAGTTGCACGGTAAATCGGTGTCAAACTGGCACGTCTTGCCCACAAGAATCGAGGCGCCCCCCGCAAACTGTGGAGCACGTTTCGAGTTGCTGCGTCACTTCACTCGCCACTCCGCGGTACACCAGTTAACAGTACCACAGCAGGGCTCAACCTGTACGAAACCCGAATCATATACGAATTTCTGTCACTGCACCACTCTTGTTGCGCAAAGGTCTTAGCGTGGGACGCCATGTGGGACTCGCGTCCTGAAGTCCCCAAGTCTTAAAGAAACAAGCAGAATCCTGTAATGCGCTGCTGGAGCCATTTACTGGGGGCTGCTGTACTCCAGGGAGATTTCGACAGCATAATGAGAAGAGATTCCTATGCCTGTAGAGTTCTCCCTTACCCTGTACAGTCACACATTTTAAAATCTATTTTCTGTTTTAGACTGAAAATATACCGAAGCGCCACACAAACTACTATAGGCAAGCGCATTCAAATAGAGATATGTAAACAGGCAGAATACGGCGCTGCGGTCGGCAACCCCATATAAGACAACATGTGTCTGGCGCATTTGTTGCATCTGTTACTGCTGCTACAACGGCAGGTTATCACGAGTTAAGTGAGCGTGAACGTGGTGTTATAGTCGGCGCACGAGCGGTGGGACACACCAGCGATGAAGTGGGAATTTTCCCGTAGGACATTTCACGAATGTACCGTGAACATCACGAATCCGGTAAAACATCAAATCTCCGACATCACTGCGGTTCGAAAAATATCCTGCAAGAACGGGACCAACGACGACTGAAGAGAATCGTTCAACTTGACGTAAGTGCAACCCTTCCACAAATCACTGCAGACTTCAAGGCTGGGCCGGCCGAAGTGGCCGTGCGGTTAAAGGCGCTGCAGTCTGGAACCGCAAGATCGCTACCGTCGCAGGTTCGAATCCTGCCTCGGGCATGGATGTTTGTGATGTCCTAAGGTTAGTTAGGTTTAAGTAGTTCTGAGTTCTAGGGGACTGATGACCACAGATGTTAAGTCCCATAGTGCTCAGAGCCATTTGAACCATTTGAACTTCAAGGCTGGGTCATCAACGAGTGTCAGAGTGCGAACCATTGAACGAAGCATGACCGATATCGGCTTTCGGAGCTGATGGCCCACTCGTGTACCCTTGATAACTGCATGACACGAAGCTTTATGCCTCACCAGGACCCGTCAACACCGACATTGGATTGTTGATGACTGGTAGCAGGCAGCCTGCTAGGAGGAGTCTCGTTTCAGATGCTACCGAGCGGATGGACGGGTACGGGTACGGAAACAACCTCATGAATCCATGGACCCTCCATGTCAGAAGGGGCTGTTCAAGCTGGCGGAGGCACTGTAATGGTGTGGGGCGTGTGTAGTTGGAGTGATGTGTATAGATACGACTCTGACAGGTGACACGTATGTAAGCATCCTGTCCGATCACCTGCATTCCTTCATGTCCATTGTGCATTCCGACGAGCTCGGCCAATTCCAGGAGGACAATGCGGCACTAAATACGTCCAGAATTGTTGCAGAGTGGCACTTCCGCTGGCCACCAACCTCCCTAGACATGAACATTATAGAGCATATCTGGGAGGCCTTGCCACGTGCTGTTCAGAAGAGACCTCCACCCTCTCGTACTTTTACGGATTTATGGGCAGCCCTGCAGGATTCATGGTGTGAATTCCCTCCACCACTACTTCAGACATTAGTCGAGTCCATGCCACGTCTGCGTGCTGACGGAGGCCCTACACGATAGTAGGCAGGTGTACCAGTTGCTTTACCTCTTCATTGTAAATAGAACGTACGAGCATTATAAGAAACGTTTTCTTACACGGAATATTCATATCTACATCTACATCTATACTCCGCGAGCCACCTTACGGTGTGTGGCGGAGGGTACTTATTGTACCACTATCTGATCCCCCCTTCCCTGTTCCATCCACGAATTGTGCGTGGGAAGAACGACTGCTTGTAAGTCTCCGTATTTGCTCTAATTTCTCGGATCTTTTCGTTGTGATCATTACGCGAGATATATGTGGGCGGTAGTAATATGTTGCCCATCTCTTTCCGGAATGTGCTCTCTCGTAATTTCGATAATAAACCTCTCCGTATTGCGTAACGCCTTTCTTGAAGTGTCCGCCACTGGAGCTTGTTCAGCATCTCCGTAACGCTCTCGCGCTGACTAAATGTCCCCATGACGAATCGCGCTGCTTTTCGCTGGATCATGTCTATCTCTTCTATTAATCCAACCTGGTAAGGGTCCCATACTGATGAGCAATACTCAAGAATCGGACGAACAAGCGTTTTGTAAGCTACTTCTTTCGTCGATGAGTCACATTTTCTTAGAATTCTTCCTATGAATCTCAACCTGGCGCCTGCTTTTCCCACTATTTGTTTTATGTGATCATTCCACTTCAGATCGCTCCGGATAGTAACTCCTAAGTATTTTACGGTCGTTACCGCTTCCAATGATTTACCACCTATGGCGTAATCGTACTGGAATGGATTTCTGCCCCTATGTATGCGCATTATATTACATTTATCTACGTTTAGGGAAAGCTGTCAGCTGTCGCACCATGCATTAATCCTCTGCAGGTCTTCCTGGAGTACGTACGAGTCTTCTGATGTTGCTACTTTCTTGTAGACAACCGTGTCATCTGCAAATAGCCTCACGGAGCTACCGATGTTGTCAACTAAGTCATTTATGTATATTGTAAACAATAAAGGTCCTATCACGCTTCCTTGCGGTACTCCCGAAATTACCTCTACATCTGCAGATTTTGAACCGTTAAGAATGACATGTTGTGTTCTTTCTTCTAGGAAATCCTGAATCCAATCACAAACCTGGTCCGATATTCCGTAAGCTCGTATTTTTTTCACTAAACGTAAGTGCGGAACCGTATCAAATGCCTTCCTGAAGTCCAGGAATACGGCATCAATCTGCTCGCCAGTGTCTACGGCACTGTGAATTTCTTGTGCAAATAGGGCGAGCTGAGTTTCACATGATCTCTGTTTGCGGAATCCATGTTGGTTATGATGAAGGAGATTTGTATTATCTAAGAACGTCATAATACGAGAACACAAAACATGTTCCATTATTCTACAACAGATTGACGTAAGCGAAATAGGCCTATAATTATTCGCATCTGATTTATGACCCTTCTTGAAAATGGGAACGACCTGCGCTTTCTTCCAGTCGCTAGGTACTTTACGTTCTTCCAGCGATCTACGATAAATTGCTGATAGAAAGGGGGCAACTTCTTTAGCATAATCACTGTAGAATCTTAAGGGTATCTCGTCTGGTCCGGATGCTTTTCCGCTACTAAGTGATAGCAGTTGTTTTTCAATTCCGGTATCGTTTATTTCAATATTTTCCATTTTGGCGTCCGTGCGACGGCTGAAGTCAGGGACCGTGTTACGATTTTCCGCAGTGAAACAGTTTCGGAACACTGAATTCAGTATTTCTGCCTTTCTTCGGTCGTCCTCTGTTTCGGTGCCATCGTGGTCAACGAGTGACTGAATAGGGGATTTAGATCCGCTTACCGATTTTACATATGACCAAAACTTTTTAGGGTTCTTGTTTAGATTGTTTGCCAATGTTTTATGTTCGAATTCGTTGAATGCTTCTCTCATTGCTCTCTTTACGCTCTTTTTCGCTTCGTTCAGCTTTTCCTTATCAGCTATGATTCGACTACTCTTAAACCTATGATGAAGCTTTCTTTGTTTCCGTAGTACCTTTCGTACATGATTGTTATACCACGGTGGATCTTTCCCCTCGCTTTGGACCTTAGTCGGTACGAACTTATCTAAGGCGTACTGGACGATGTTTCTGAATTTTTTCCATTTTTGTTCCACATCCTCTTCCTCAGAAATGAACGTTTGATGGTGGTCACTCAGATATTCTGCGATTTGTGCCCTATCACTCTTGTTAAGCAAATATATTTTCCTTCCTTTCTTGGCATTTCTTATTACACTTGTAGTCATTGATGCAACCACTGACTTATGATCACTGATACCCTCTTCTACATTCACGGAGTCGAAAAGTTCCGGTCTATTTGTTGCTATGAGGTCTAAAACGTTAGCTTCACGAGCTTACGTTTTCTAAGAATGCAAACTAGGATGTAATTCTTACGCTCACCGCCAGTGTTCGTTGTTGTAACTGAACGAAGGTAATGATGATGTGAGAATCACTTCATTGCTTGTGTTGACATTTGACTAACTACGAGGCGCACTGAATAAGTAATGGAACACTTTTTTTTCTGGAAACATGTTGGCTTTATTCATTATTCCAATACATCAGATTGTTCCCTACTCTTTTGGCTAGAAACCCCATTTTTCAGCATAATCCCCGTTCAGTGTGACAGCCTTACGCCACCTTACTGGGAGGATTTGCACGGCCGCACGGTGCCAGTCTACTGGTCGACGTCTTGCTGGATCAGTGACAGCCCCGTCATGCACGTGCGGCTGCTCGCACAGAGCATCCTTCAGTCGTCCAATGAGGATGAGGTCGGAACGTGCGAGATAAGGGCTGTAGGGCGAAAGGAGAAGAATATTCCAGCCAAGTTCTGTGAGCTTCTCTCGGGTGCGCACACTTGCGTGAGGGCCAGTGTTGTCATAGAGAAGGAAAAGTTGGTATCTCTCATTTCCTGACGGTAGGACAACACACTTCTGAGTTGATCGTTGCACGATGAGAGAGGGCATGGAACAGAACAACTCCTTCAGAGTCCCAGAAGACGGTCGCCATGACTTTACCAGCCGACAGTGCGGCTTTGAACCACTTCTTCGGAGGTGAGGCGGTGTGGCGCCACTCCATGGACTGCCGTTTTGTTTCCGGTTAGAAGTGATGAACCCTTGTTTCATCGCCTGTGACGATGTTAGGAAAAAATTGTCGCGATCGTCCTCGGAACGTGCAAGCAATTTCGCACAGATGTTCCTCTGGTGCTCTTGATGGTCGTATGTTAGTTGGTGAGGAACTCAGTGGGCACAGACATTTGAGTACCCCAACTCGTGGAACTGTGTGTCAGAACTACCAACAGTCACGTCCGGTTGTGTAGCGAGTTCCTTGATTGTGATCCGTCGATCACCACGAATGAGAGTGTCCGCACGTTCCAACATTGCAGAGGTCACAGCTGTGTAGTACATCGACGCTGTTGGTGAAGGCAGATGCCTCACCCATCGACTCACCGTTGATTTGTTCACTCCCAGGCCTCTGTAGACATTCTACAATCGTCTACGAATATTTCCGATGGTCTGGTTTTCCGTCAAAAGACACTGAATGACAACTCTCCGCTTGGAACGCACCTCCATTACAGACGTCATTTTGTAGGCTACGCATAGCTTCGTCACCTATCAGAAATCCATAAAACTATAGAGGGTAAAGCGAGAATATTTCACCATGTCCCACAACAAATTCTGCATTTTTTTCAACCGAAATTGGCCGAAAAAAAGTGTTTGCATTATTTATTGAACGTCCCTCGTACGGTGCAGTACTAACATCAATGACGTAGCATCCACTGTTCAGTGGTCACCATATATTTGGTTTCTGGCACGGTGCAATGAAGTGCACTCAAATGCGGAACTGGCAGGTATGACCATTTTCTGTACTGGTTAGCAAATGGTAGTGGTCATGGTTCTGAACGTTTGCATCGAGACAGATTTCCAGAACGACGGTGTTCCGACAGTAGTAGTGATTGATCGTCGTTTCAGGGATCATGGGGCGTTGAAGCCTACAGCTACTGCCGAGTGAAGTCGGCCTAGAAGCAGCTCAACTGGAGGCGGAAGTACTTCGTGTAGTTGACGACAACGTCAGCCTCAGCGTAAGGCAGTTAGCTGTAACAAGTAATTTTGACCACGGAACTGTCTGGAGAGGGCTACACAAGAACCTGTTGTATTCGTACCATGTACAGCGTGTGCAGACGCTATCGGCAATAATTCTCCACGGATACATCAGCGCATCAGGGAACCAATGCGACGGCGGCTTCATGCATGTATCCTTGCTGACGTAGGGCATTATGAATACTTCATTTAGGAAAGTGTTTCATACATTACTGATACTTTCTTTTCCTGTATGTTACCGACGAGTGTGTTGAACAGTGAGCTCCAACACGGAAATGAAGCGTTTCCAGACCCATGTCCGCACAACATATTTTTTCCAGTCCTTGTGAAGAGTGCTTCTTGAAAGTTTGGTCATGTCTTCTTGTTACACCCTGTAGATATAGGCACATATTTTAGCACGATAATGCAGAATACCACACTCCAGCTCACCTGGAATGGGAGTGCGCGTACGTTCCAACATTGCGGGAGTGACAGCTATATGAGGCCGGCGGCCAAGCGGGAAATAGGATCAGGTTTGCGTAACCTTATTGCGATGATGACAGACGCCTCTCCCGACGACTCACCGTGCTTTTGTTCACAGCCAGATCGCCGCAGTCATTCTACAGGCGCCTTGAGGAACATATGGATCCTTGACTGGTGTGAAGGGTATCCCGATTTGTTACCCTTAAAACGTGTCTGGGATGCGGGGCGAAAGGGAGACTTCTGCTGTCATGCCGGCCTCCTGCCCGATATCTTACTGGAGCGACACACCATGTGTTTCATGCACGGAAAAGCATTCCTCGAAATTACATTCTGATGCTGTATGTCTCGACGCCATCCTCAAATACAAGAGCACATTCGTGCCTCTGGATACCGCACCTCGTGCTGATGCTGAACGTAAGTTTTGAATCTAATAAAAGTTTAACCATGTAATACCCGTCTTGCGACGAACATCTCCCGACAGTTCGATAAGTATCGGACTGTTCCTTGAAGGTGCGACGCCTTCCACGTCCGTCAGCGTGCAGTACACGCAGTCGCAGTCCTACTCCATTGTGTTCGCAGCTCTAAGTATCCCTCACCGGATCTTGCTCGTCCCTGAACGAGCCTTTTGAGTGTGCAACTCACGGTTACAAATTGTTCATGCAGTCTGCGAATAATAAAAGGACGAAAGTTTATCATCCTGACGGTGCACGTCTCGTTCTGAGCTGCGTCGGTCATGCTAATGGCCCTACGTTGCGCCTGACCGGAAAAATGACGCATCGATACTAACCGACCAATTTCCGTCATCTTGTTTCCAGTTCTGCAGTACCCTCTACTATCAATGTCCTCTACTATGCATATGTTACAACAACTGATTACGACGCAACTGGTTTAAAAATGGTAGTTTTGTGAAATACTAGACTGGTAGGAACTTTCTACGCTTCGTCTTAACTGCTATATATTTCCTATCTGTTGCATTTTTGGTCCAGACTCACTTATTTGTGGACACCTGTGTCCAATACTCACCAAGCCGGCCGTTGTGGCCGAGCGGTTCTAGGCGCTTCAGTCCGGAACCGCGCTGCTGCTACGGTCGCAGGTTCGAATCCTGCCTCCAGCATGGATGTGTGTGGTGTCCTTAGGTTAGTTAGGTTTAAGTAGTTCTGAGTTCTAGGGGACTGATGACCTCAGATGTTAAGTCCCATAGCGCTCAGAGTCATGTGAACCATTTTTCCAATACTCAACACATCGCGCTTTGTGAGACAACTTTTGCTTACATAATTGTTGACCAATTCCTGGACTATATCAGGCGTGTATTAACAGGTGTTAAAACTACTGCAATACAAAACTGAATGGAAAGTTCAATAGTGCACAGTAGCTGTTTCTATTGAAGTCGATTAGAGACTAACACAATCGGTTTCGTAACTTTTGCGTTGAATCTTCTGGTGTATATCTCTACAGAAAATTTTATAAACCGATACTTTGATATGGGCGAAATGAATTTATCTGAGATGTCTTAATATACTTAGTGAACAGACATAGACAACGAAGAAAATATTATGCTTGTGTTAGATAATAAATAAGACTTGTAATTTCATGCCAAAAGATGGTCACTTACAATGCTATGTCATAAGGTGTAGGCAATTTTTACAGAAGGGACGTCGAACAGATGTGCAGAACTATAGACCTATGTCTCTAACGTCTATCAGTTGTAGAATTTTGGATCACGTATTGTGTTCGAGTATAATGACTTTTCTGGAGACTATAAATCTACTCTGTAGGAATCAGCATGGGTTTCGAAAAAGGCGGTCGTGTGAAACCCAGCTCGCTCATTTCGTCCACGAGACTCAGAGGGCCATAGACACGGGTTGACAGGTAGATGCCGTGTTTCTTGACTTCCGCAAGGCGTTCGATACAGTTCCCCACAGTCGTTTAATGAACAAAGTAAGAGCATATGGACTATCAGACCAATTGTGTGATTGGATTGAAGAGTTCCTAGATACCAGAACGCAGCATGTCATTCTCAATGGAGAGAAGTCTTCCGAAGTAAGAGTGATTTCAGGTGTGCCGCAGGGGATTGTCGTAGGACCGTTGCTATTCACGATGACCTTGTGGATGACATCGGAAGTTCACTGAGGCTTTTTGCGGATGATGCTGTGGTATATCGAGAGGTTGTGAAAATGGAAAATTGTACTGAAATGCAGGAGCATCTGCAACGAATTGACGCATGGTGCAGGGAATGGCAATTGAATCACAATGTAGACAAGTATAATGTGCTGCGAATACATAGAAAGATAGATCCCTTATCTTTTAGCTACAAATTAGCAGGTCAGAAACTGGAAGCAATTAATTCCATAAATTATCTGGGAGTACGCATTAGGAGTGATGTAAAATGGAATGATCATATAAAGTTGATCGTTTGTAAAGCAGATACCAGACTGAGATTCATTGGAAGAATCCTAAGGAAATGCAATCCGAAAACAAAGGAAGTAGGTTACAGTACGCTTCTTCGCCCACTGCTTGAATACTGCTCAGTAGTGTGGGATCCGTGCCAGATAGGGTTGATAGAAGAGATAGAGAAGATCCAACGGAGAGCAGCGCGCTTCGTTACAGGATCATTTAGTAGTCACGAAAGCGTTACGGAGATGATAGATAAACTCCAGTGGAAGACTCTGCAGGAGAGACGCTCAGTAGCTCGGTACGGGCTTTTGTTGAAGTTTCGAGAACATACCTTCACCGAAGAGTCAAGCAGTATATTGCTCCCCCCTACGTATATCTCGCGAAGAGACCATGAGGATAAAATCAGAGAGATTAGAGCCCACACAGAAGCATATCGACAATCCTCCTTTCCGCGAACAATACGAGACTGGAATAGAAGAGAGAACCGATAGAGGTACTCAAGGTACCCTCCGCCACACACCGTCAGGTGGCTTGCGGAGTATGGATGTAGATGTAGATGTAGAATGACGCGGAGTAGCAGCTGGCGTGGCCAGGCAAAGCTCTCTGTGTTTAGTTGGTATAACCAACATCAATAATGAATGTGAGGCCTATAAAGCGAAGTTACGGAATTAGGAATCAGAAACTGATCCTCGATTAAGGAACAGTGAAGCAGTAACTAAAATGAAAAAGAGATGGCGACCGTCCCCGTTTATCGTGGAACACCTGCCAAAAAACGGGATTGACCTGCGTCATAGTCACGAACTGTCATCACCTTACCGATTAATATATGCTCCTGTGGGCTTATGTAAAGCAACGGATGGTGCCGCTCTTGGAAAACATTGGGTCCTAAAGGGATTGAAGAATAACAAAGTTAATAGTGAAAGTCAATAAACTTAATGTATGCACTGATTTTTTAAAACATGTTTTGGGAGCCATCAGTGAACGAAAGGAGGAAGACTTTGCTGAAGGCCAAAGTTACCGGAAGGCAGTACGCTTGTGTGTGTTTGTCACCAACATAACAGCAATCGCAGCGGCTGAGAATACAAGCTGCGAGGGGCCCACAGCGTGTGCAGTGGCTGCAGTCCGGGCACCTGGACGGTTAAGTCAGCCGAACCAACCCGGCCAACACGGGAGATGCGAGAAGCGCGCTGCTGGTGCTCGCCACGCGAACTGTTAGACTCGGCTATCCGTAAGAAAAGAACGTGAACGATACAAAATAATAATGTTAGTAAGGTGAAAGAAGATTTTAAAATTGCTACTTATTTCTGTAACATTAAAACAGCCCGCCTCGTTAGCAGTGCGGCTTTCCGGACTGGGACGGAGCGGCTGCTCCCCGGCACGAATCCGCGCGACGGACTTGTGTGAAGGTCCGATGAGCCAGCTAGTCTGTGGATGGTTTTTAGGCGGTTTTCCATCTCCCTCGGCGAATGCGGGCTGGTTCCCGTTATTCCGCCTTAGCTACACTATGTAGGCGATTTCTGCGCAAACAAGTTCTCCACGTACGTGTACACCACCATTACTCTACCACGGGGTTACACTCATCTGGCGTGAGACGTTCCCGGGCGGGGGGGGGGGGGGGGGGGGGGGGCGGAGGCAACCGCACAATAACCCTGAAAGAGTGGTTCGGTGTGGGGCGGCGGAGGGTTGAAGTGGACTGTGGTAGTCGTCGCGGGTTTGCTGACCACTGCGGATGAGGCGGCAGTTAAGATACCATAGAATACAATACAACACAACATTAAAACAGCGTGCACATGAAAAGGATTAGATAACGTACATGTATTATCTGTAATTTTTCTCTAGTTTCGAAAGATTTATAATACAGACTATTCGCGATTTGTAGATGTTGCGACTCATACAGCCATCAGACTTTTCTTCGGCACAAACTGAGTATGATATTATCGACAACACATTCTTTCTGTCCTCGTTGTTGAGGGAGAAAAATGGTTCAAATGGCTGTAAGCTCTAAGGGACTTAACATCTGTGGTCCTCAGTCCCCGAGACTTAGAACTACTTAGACCTAACTAACCTAAGGACATCACACACATCCATGTCCGAGGCAGGATTCGAACCTGCGACCGCAGCAGCAGCGCGTTTCCGGACTGAAGCGCCTAGAACCGCTCGGCCACAGCGGCCGGCGTTGAGGGAGAGGAAGGGTGGTGAGATACTTCATTTCTTCAAATTGGCCTATGTTCCACTTGTGCCAAGAACCAATCCTGTCAAACACGAGTAAGCTGCTGTAACCTTTAGCTTCCTAGGACTTGTTGTCGCCACATAAAGCTGACACACGTTTCTGTCGCTTACCGCATCGGTTTCCTTGTTACCAAGTAACACAATGTGTTCCAAGTAAGAAATCAAGTCACTTTTCGAAAGAAAGGATATTGTGACAGTAAATTAGAGTAGTACCTTTTCATTTGTGATTCGTTACTTTAAAGCTGGTTTAATGTCATACGTATTTCACTGATCTGTTTCCTCTACGAATCTTAAGAAGAGGTTTATAATATTGAAGAAATGTATGTTTTGTTGTATTTTATCTGAAGTGAGAATAAATTCTGTGTAATACTGATGTAAAGGAAGTACAGGGTTATTCTAAATGATGGAGCAATTTTCAAAACTTCGTATTTATTCAAGTACAAATCCAAAGTGAACACGCTTTATACCAATGAAAAGAGGAAGTTTCAAAATTTTTTCCCCATAATGTTTCATATCAATAACAAATGTAATAACATATAGTAATTTGTAATTAATTATTTTTTAATAGTTAGAAATGTTGAGTTTGGGCACCGTTGGCTGCACGGCAAACATCGGCGCGGTAGCCAAACTCGTTCCATACACGCGAAAGCGTGTCTGCTGTTACTGAGAGCACGACGGCAGTGGTCCGGTTCCGCAGACCGTTCACAGTGGTTGGTAGAGGCGGGACGTAAACTGCTTCCTTCACACAACCCCGTAACAAACAGTCGCAGGGTGTGAGGTCAGGAGATCTCGGTGGCCGGAAGTGCAGGTCCAGGTCCTCAAGTCCCCTGCGACCGATCCAGCGCTGAGGAAGGGAGTCATTCAAAAAGCCTCGTACATCAGGGTGCCAATAGGGTGCAGTTCCATCTTGTTGGAAAATGAAGTCCTGGGAATCTTCAGAAACCTGAGGGAACAACCATTGTTCCAATATGTCCAGGTTCGTCATTCACGTTACAGTTGTTCTCGCAAAGAAAAATAACCTTTGTACGAGATACAGCAAGAACACGTCCATCTCTTTGGTGTCGCAATGGTGAATGCGGATTTTGCAAACCCCACATGCGAACATTGTGTCTGTTGATTTTTCCACTAAGGTCGAACGTCGCTTCATCGCTAAGAATTACACGCTCGCTGGAAAAATGCGTCATCTTCCATCTTTGCTAGCACATAACCACAAAATGCGAGAAGCTTCTCTTTGTCATTGGTGCTGAAAGCCTGCACAAGTTGTAATCGGTAGGGCCTGTACAGCAAACGCCGTCTCAGAACTTTCCATACAGCTGGTTGAAGGTATTCCAAGTTCTCGACTGGGTCTATTGGTAGTCTTACTGGGTTCAAATGGCTCTGAGCACTATGGGACTTAACATCTGAGGTCATCAGTCCCCTAGAACTTAGAACTAGTTAAACCTAGCTAACCTAAGGACATCACACACATCCATGCCCGAGGCAGGATTCGAACCTGCGCCCGTACCCGTCGCGCGGTTGCAGACTGAAGCGCCTAGAACCGCTGGGCCACTGCGGCCGGCAGTCTTACTGGGACTGCGCACAAAACATTCTTGAATCCGTCGGACGTGATCCTCTGACACACGCGGTCGGCCTGGGCTTTTCCCTTTGCACACACTCACAGTCTGTTTAAAGCGCTTAAACCAACGGCTGATGATTTTGCGAGTTGGTGGTCGAATACCGATTTTCTTACGAAATGCCCGCTGCACTGCAATTTGCGACTCACTTTTCGCGAATTCAAGAACGCAGAAAACCTCGTGCTCCACAGTCGCCGAGTCAGTCCCAACTGCCGGCCGCTGTGGCGGAGCGGTTCTAGGTGCTTCAGTCTGGAACCGCGCGACCGCAACGGTCCCATGTTCGAATCCTGTCTCGGGCACAGATGTGTGTGATGTCCTTAGGTTAGTTAGGTTTAGGTAGTTCTAAGTTCTAGGGGACTGATGACCTCAGATGTTAAGCCCCATAGTGCTCACAACCATTTGAGCCATCGATCACAATTGACGGTGGGTCTGCTGCCGCGCGAACTCTACCGGCCGCTTCTGAAACCATCGCCGCCTGCCAAAAACTCTGAAACTTCCTCTTTTCATTGGCATAAACACTGTTCATTTTGGATTTGTACTTGAATACATACGAATTTCTGAAAATGGGTCCAACATTTACAATAACCCTGTATTATAGCCCAGTATGAGAAAATCTATCGTAGCTACTGTCGAGGAAGCAGACAGTTGGAGTAGATAGACAGACTGAGACACGGACGTTTGTTAGTGGAGAAACGAGTTGTGCTTTGTGGTAATAATGGATGGTGAAGCGTGCAGGTAAGAGTTGAAGCTATCGAAAGAATGAGAAGCAGTTTTTGGAAGATCAGCATCGAGTAGAACGAAGATGTCAGAAACTGATCACGGTGAGTTTGTTGGGAGTGTATATACAAACTCCTACAGTCGAGCGGGGAGAGCGGTGCGGGACGCGGTGGTGAGGACCTAGGTGCGCTCCAGAGCTGACGACAACACACCTACTAGGCAGAGTCACAGGACTGTCTTGGACAGCGGCGCTTCGACAGCACCTCGCCAGCGGCGGACAGCCGGTGTACGCTCTACTCTCGACTCGCAGTGCCGCCAGTGGAGCGGAGCGCCGGGTGGCGGGTGGCGGGTGGCGGGTGGCGGCTGCTGCGTCACGGGGCGGCCGTCGACCCGCTCTGCCGACCGACCTCCAGAGTGCTCTCGCTGACGTCGAAGGCTCGCCCCGGTCCACATCAAGTCCTAGCCGGGGGTTGCGGTTCTCGTTCCCGTTTTGCAGTCAGGAGCCAGCAGCATCAGTGACTGCCACGGGAATGGGATGAGCAGTGGCAGTGAGTCCCTCCTCTCGAAGGCGGGTGACGGACGGTGCCTAGGTCTAGGTCATGCAGGTCACGCCTCCAGCAGACCTGCACGCTGATGGCAGCGTCCAGCGTCCACGTCCTGAGAGTGTTGCCTGATGTTAGCACGAGTTTCACGTAAATAAAATACTCAGACCGTCGAGAGGTGGACCAAGATCAAGAGACCAGAAGATGATGGACGAAAGAAGAACGAGCTGACATTTATCGACACAGAGGGTTACCGAGAAAGACTTTTATGTTGTAGGCGACGCACTCGGAATTGTGCGGACAAGCTAGAATCATTTTGCGAGGCCCTACCAGACGAGTTTACTCAAAACTGACACTACGCCAGCTAAATTAAATTACTGCGTGGGTTTCAATTGTTGCAAATAATAACAGTGTGTAATACGTTTGTTTGCATGGCCACCTTCCGCAGCAGCTGTTGAAATCTCTCTCTCTCTCTCTCTCTCTCTCTCTCTCTCTCTCTCTCTCTCCCCCCCCCCCCCCCCCCTCCCACAGGTTTGTAACACTCACAACGTGAACAAAGACAAAAGAACGGACACCGGACACAGACACTGTGGCGGTGCGGAATGAGAAGCAGTTTAAGAAAGTGAACTGTAAATAAAGCAGCGCAGGAGATACTGCAGAATGCCAAAAACTGCCAAGTGCAAATGCGAAATGAAGCCTTTCGACACCAACTGCTGCTAGCAAGGAGGGAGGGAGCAGAATATGTAGAAAACATCGTAGGTAAATTGCAGACCAAGTTCACAAATAAAACGCCTATTTAACATAAAAGAATCGAAAACGTACAAAATTATGTATCTAATTTACAGAATAACTACGGAAGATGATTTATAAATAAAAGCTAAACGCGTCTGCTGTAATTCTTTTTAATTTGATTGCAAACAGAATAAAAGTGTTTGTTTTACAAAATTACCCACTGGATCCCATCAACACATTCCATGTAAAGTGTATGATATAGTTCTTGTCGTCGAATATCGTGACGAAAGAGAATAACCTTAAATATATGTATTTTCCGCGTCACGAGCAATATTTTATCTAAACTAAACGAAACTCGCATGCTAACGAAAATCCTATTTTAGACGGTATATAGACATCCAAAAGTACTTAAGATTTTTCTTTGGGGACCACGAACACCATAAACAAACAATAACTGTTGAACTGCGAATTATTTATGGCAACTGCAACGTAGCTAAACTGAAACACCTACATGTAAATGTAAGAAATCTTTCAACCCTCTGGCGTACATCAACATGCTGGAGATATCAACTCGATGATAAAATCTCAGGCGCGAAGGCGCGATGTTTACATGAAAATGTTTATTCTGTTCAGAAGCATTGATAGCTCCCGCTGAAGGTCAACATGAAAATATAGTGCAAAAATTACCTACCGTGACACTGAATATTTTGCATCAAATCTCGCTGTGCGAATCGTGGAGTTAGGCATCCGTTCATCGCTGCACCAAACGTCACTCTGACGCGGTCATCGTCATTAAAAAAATAAAAAATATCATCTCTGCTCTAATAAATTATCAAGGGCGAACTAACTAAGCCCTAAGTGCTGTCAGCTGGAGATATACTAATGTATAACTGTGACTGATGTATCAAACAAAGAACATGAAAGACACAATCAAAACTCTTTCATTCGCTGATACTCACAGACCACGATACATTTTTGATAACTTTCATAAAGCTATTCCTAATGAAGGTCTCTTAGGAACAGATGAAGTACAGAAACCACACGCCGCATAATGTCGATTGATATGTCACGGCAACCTGAACCATATCAAAATGGCAGCATCGAGTCCCGTTCCCTGTAATCATAGTTTACAGAAGAGATGGATCTGGGTCACATGTAACACTGAAATTTCCGACAGTTGCCATTCGTTTTCTTTTTGTGTTCATCAAAAAATTTTGCAGCACTCGTCGAAGTTTATTTCCGCTTACCCAGGTCTTTGTGAATGAAGGCACTGACAGTGATCTCAGCTCCTCCGATATCAGCCTGTTTTGTGGCAGCGTCTGTCACGCTCGCTCAGTCTTGTCAGTCAGTATGATTAGTGGCAGGCCGGCCGAGCCGAACCCGGAACACCACTAACAGTTTACACTTTTTCCACCACGAAGGCGCCTGACCCATTGATTAATACAGTCTCTACACCCGGACCAAGTTCACATGCGCCTCAGTCGGCGTTTTTATCTGTTTTTAACAAAAAATGTTGGTGCTCTACTCCACTTAATCAGCACAAGCTTTGCATGTTTCAGGGTTGCATGGCGCCGCTGGACGTGTCTGTGCGTTCGCTCAGACATCCATTTTTGGCGCGCAAAACATTTCCATTTGCTCGTCGACCATTTTACATCCGCCTTGTGCTTGGTTTGATCAGTACAGATCAACTGATGGGTGCATTAATGGGATTAAAGGAACCAAACTGCGACCTTATCGGCCGAACAATGGGAAAATATTCCTCGGCAGGAAAAGAGCGGATAACCAATTCTAGTTTAGTAGTATGACAGTGGCGGGATGGAGGCGACCGAGAAGAACAGAAGAACGAGGAAAGGAAGCGTTACTATGTCACGGTGGGCGGTGTGAAGAAGTGTGTAAGTAGTGCGAGGTCTATTCTGCTCAGAAGTGAAACAAATTGAGCTGTCTTCTGTGTGTGGAAAACAACGTACAGACTACAACAAAAGCTACCAGCCAACTTCCTCCAACATAAATATCGAAATAACTAGTTCTTATCTGAAATGTACCGTCCAATTTTAACAGTTTATATCGGAACAGTGTTAATGTCGCTTCAGGTAGCGTGTCTTCGGAATCTGAAGTGATTAATTAGTAATTTTTGTAGAAGTTTAATTAGAAAGGGAAACGCGCAGTTAATATGTTGTTTTAAAACTGAGAATATGAAATAAATCATATATGTTCAGCCTGAGCTCCTTCTTAACTTGATATTACTAACTGTTACGAAAAGCATGCAATCAGGCAAAAGAAAGAAGGAAGCCATTAGTCCCGAGGAAGGCGAAGCTTTTGCCCTTGTCGAGTCCGTTTGGCGAACACCTTCCCACAAGGGAAGGCGCGGAAGGCACACCCAGCTAGCAGTTTGAGATAGTGGTAAGGAGCGGCTTTGTCGCGTTCCATTTTGTGGAACACAGTTTACGTGGGAAAAAAGTTTCCACTGACGGACTGGGTAGCGAGGAGGAGAAACCAACCTGCGATGATGTTTCGTGCACTCTGGAAGACGTTACTTCACTGTTCAAAAGAACTAGGGGAACGCGCCCAACAACGTCTGGTATCCAAAATGAGATTTTCACTCTGCAGCGGAGTGTGCGCTGTATGAAACTTCCTGGCAGATTAAAACTGTGTGCCGGACCGAGACTCGAACTCGAGACCTTTGCCTTTCGCGGGCAAGTGCTCTACCAACTGAGCTACCCAAGCACGACTCACGCCCCGTCCTCACAGCTTTACTTCTGCCAGTACCTCGCCTCCTACCTTCCAAGCAGAAGAGCTTCTGTAAAGTTTGGAAGGTAGGAGACGAGGTACTGGCAGAAGTAAAGCTGTGAGGACGGGGTATGAGTCGTGCTTGGGTAGCTCAGTTGGTAGAGCACTTGCCCGCGAAAGGCAAAGGTCCCGAGTCCGAGTCTCGGTCCGGCACACAGTTTTAATCTGCCAGAAAGTTTCAACGTCTGGTGTGTTAAACCCATTTTGATACGGGCGGTATCTGTGGTCTTATTACTTGGGGTTGGGTTGTTTGGGGAAGGAGACTAGACAGCTAGGTCATGGGTCGCATTGGATTATGCAAAGAAGGGGAAGGAAGTCGGTCGTGCCCTTTCAAAGGAACCATCCCGGCATTTGCCTGGAGTGATTTAGGGAAATCACTGAAAACCTAAATCAGGATGTCCGGACGCGGGATTGAACCGCCGTCCTCCCGAATGCGAGTCCAGTGTCTAACCACTGCGCCACCTCGCTCGGTCTTATTACTTGGCCTGAGATCTTCGCCTTCAATGTAGGGAACAATTAAAATCATTCGCCATGTATTGGCTCGCTGTGTTATGCATTTCAGTGTCAGGTGACCCCTCAGAAGGAAATCAGTACTGGTGTCCCTAGTGAGGTACGCACATGGCAGTCGTCATTTTTTGGACGTTGTCTTCAACCAGACACGTGCAATGCGACATCCCAATGCATGCAAGTTGCAAGGTCCGTCTGTTTGGCCCAAAAAGGATGCGTTTTCGGTACTGTTTCTGCAGACACAAACGCTCGCTGTGTGTCCTCCACAGGTTACGGACACGCTACAGGGAGACAGGTGAGTACACAAGGGGAGTTGGACAACGTCGCATACGCCTTACAAGCCCACGTGTCGACCGATACCTGGCCATCTCTTCATTGCAGCGTCGTACGGATACTGCCAGAGTACTGCAAGACCATCTCAGAAGGGCCACTGGAGCCTCTGTGTCCGATCATGCAGTAACCAGCAGGTTACCAGAAAGGACCTCACGACCTAGGCGTCCTGTTCGAGGATTCCGCTTGGCAGAACTTCCTGCAGCTCGCCTTCCGTCTTGCCGTTCCCATGTCAACTGGCAACTTCGTCACTGCCGAAACGTGCTTTTTTATACCTAAGTCCAGATGTTCTCTGGCGCAAGGTGATGGCTGTGATCGTTGCGGATACCCGTGGTGTTGTGGGGAGGCTTCAGTGTTGACAACCGTCTGGATCTTGTCCATCATCGCCTTACCTGCGGTAGCACAACGAACAGATGCTGTTGGACCACGTGGTGGTTGCTGCATAGGGTGGTGGTCCTGATTTGCTTCTAAGGTCAGGGCCTATGTGGCGTTAGAAGGGATGTCTCGTGAAGCCTGGACAAGTAATGGAATGGCCGGAGGTAAGAGCTGACGTAAATCCCATTGAGCGCATGTGGGCATGCTTGTCAGACGTGTTTGTGGTCGCCCGGTTCCATGGACTCTCATTGAAGAATGGGGACGTGTAGCGCAGGGTGACCTCCACTCTTATAAGGAGCATACCGCGTGCGTGTCAGGCAGTGATTAACGCTCACGGAGGGTTCGAACGTTACTGAAGCTCTCAAAGTCCAATGAAGAGCACCCAGAACGAAAGAGTGAGTGACAGTATACATTTTGTTGCCGATATCTGTCAGCCATCTCGGGTCTTTTTATGTAAACCATCGAGGATGTAATGATGGTTTGTTGTGTACTTAGTTATCGAAAGATAAAAGTGTAATTTACACTCAGTACTCAGTGCTCAATTATTGCACAATGGATTATGGAAGACGCTAAAAGTCATGTTACTTTTTTTTTTTTTTTGAGTAGTGTATTTGTTCTAACATATGCACGTATATTTGGAAGAAAGCGTTCATTAATTTTTCTGCATTCAGAAGTCTTCTCTGGTAATTATTAGGTGTGGTTGCAAGACGGGGAGGCAAAATTCTGGTATTGCAACGACTGCTACACTTTGCTTCAAGCAGGCGTAATAAGGGCAACCATTACGACCTCACTGTCATGTCACTTTAATCGGAGATGTGCAGAAATGTTTTTGGCACCGTATCTTCAGCTGCGCTGCTCATATTAAGGCAATCTTTTTTATTTTTTTATAAAAAAATCATCAGTCTGCTGAGTTGGTTGATGCGGCCCGCTACCTCTTCACCTCAGAGAAGCACTTGCACCCTATGTCCTCAGTTACTTGATCGATGTATCCAACATCTGTCTTACCCGCAGTTTTTACCCTGTACCGTCCCTTCTAGTACCATGCAGGTTATAGCGTGATGTCTTAACACAGGTCCTATTATCCTGTCCCTTCTTATTGTCAGCGTCTTTCACATATTCCTTCGCTGGCGCAGAACCTCCTCATCCCCTATCTTGTCAGTCCACATGCTTTTCAGCATTCTTCGATTCTCTTCTGTTCTGGTTTTCTTACTATCCATAAATCACTACCATACAACGCTGTGCATCAAATGCACATTCTCAGAATTTCTTCCCCACAATTAAAGCCAATGTATCATACCAGAAGTCTTCTCGTGGCCAGGAATGCCCTTTTTGCCTGCGCTAGTCTGCTTTTTACATCCCCCTTGCTTCGTTCGTCATGGGCGATTTTGCTTCCACGGTAGCAGGATTCCTTAACTTCGTGATGCCCATTTTGATGTTAAGTTTCTCAATATTCTTATTTTTCTGCAGCTCACTGCCTTCGTCTTTTGCCAGTTTAATCTCAATCCGTATTCTGTTCTCATTAGGCTGTTCATTCCATCAAACAGATCGACAAATCGTATGAGTGTATTTTGGTTTTTCTCCAGTCTTGCTTCCATTATCAACTGCCTCTCTGGTTCCTTTACCTTTCCTAAGGCCAAACTAATCGTCATCTAACAGCTCCTCAACTTCCTTTTGCATTCTTCTTTATATCATTCTTGTCCACAGCTTGGCTACATCAACTGTCAAGTTGATTATGCTGTAGCCTCGCACATACCTGCCCTTGCTGTCTTCGGAGTTGTGTGGATGATGTTTTTCCGAAAGTCGGGTGGTACTTCATCCGCCTCCTAAATTCTACACAACAACTTGAATAATCGTTTGGTTGGCACATCCCCCGAATGATTTTTGCAAATTCCAACTGAATGTTGTCTATCCCTTTTGCGTTATATGATCTCATATCTTCCAGATTTCTTTTAAATTTTGACTCTAATACTGGATCACCAAAGTGTTCCATACTATCTCCAATTTCTTCTTCTAAAACATCATGAGACAAGTCTTCCCCCACATAGAGGCCCTCAATGTACGTTTTCCACCTAGCTGTTCTCTTCATTTAACAGTGGAGTTCCCATACTACTCTTAATATTACCACCCTTGCCTTTAATTTCACGGAAGATTGTTTTGACCTTTCTAAGTGCTGAGTCAGTCCTTTCGGCGATCACTTCTTTTGCTGTTTCTCACATTTTTCCTGTCGCAAGAAGACCGGACTCCAGATGGCCACGTGGCACCACCGAGAGGGAGGGGGGAGACCATCGTGTCCGGGGTGTGGCTCTGCCGCATCGTACCGCATCTGCAGCAACAGTCGGCACGACACTGACGCGTGAACTGTTCAAATCGGCTACTTTTCAGGACAGCTCCGAGACACACGCCGTGTGGCGTGCTTTCCACTGACCACAAATGCCCGCCGTTTGCAACTTTAGTGGAGTCAAGCGAGAGCTAATGTGAAGGTCGGGCGGAGATCGGTTGCGTTTTATGATGAAAGCTGGTTGTGTCTCGGTGCCTGCGGTGGCCTTGTATTGTCCAGGAGGAGACGAACTGAGGACCTGGAACCAAGCTGCCTGCCTGCTAGAGACAGTGGATCTACACCTGGACTTACGGTCTGGGGCACGATTTCATATGGCAGCAGGAACACACTCGTGGTTATCCGACGCACCCTGAGTGCAAATCTGTACGTCAGTCTAATGATTCGCGGTCTCTAAGCGTCTCCAGCAAAAAGGACATGCGAGTGAACAGCCGTCAAAATTCCCAGCTTCCGGATTTTCCCCACATCCGGTCCTCTGCTAACGCACGTGGTTCACCTGGAGTAGCCGCTATCGGCCCCGGGACCGCACAGCTTCGTAAACAAATCCAACTCACCTTGAAGTAATTGCAGGCGGCTGATCTGCTCGCCTGCATACGCGTAACGTTACAAGTTTACGGTTTTTTAACTTCCGCCGGCCGGTGTGGCCGTGCGGTTCTAGGCGCTTCAGTCTGCAACCGCATGACCGCTACGGTCGCAGGTTCGAATCCTGCCTCGGGCATGGATGTGTGTGATGTCCTTAGGTTAGTTAGGTTTAAGTAGTTCTAAGTTCTAGGGGACTGATGACCACAGATGTTAAGTCCCATAGTGCTCAGAGCCATTTTAACTTCCAGTTTTCAGTCGAATATCATCGGGGAGTTTCTCTCATGTGGTAGTTTTTTCAGCTATTTAGCACCTATGAAATGATACACGTAGTCATTCTACCTTTCGTTAATTATCTCGCTCTAACTCAATCGTTGTTCATCCAGAAAAAAAGAAAAATAGCCCGCCCCTTCGTGTGGACACACACACACACACACACACACACACACACACACACACACACACAGTATGCATCACCTCATTTCTGATTACGTCATTTCACACTAGGTGGCGGACACGTCACTATCAAGATAAATAACACACTGGTCTGATCACAGCTTGCGAAACCCGTAACCTTTTGTTACCACAGACAATGTGCTAGCGGGCGTCATCTCTCCATTTGCAGCAGCATAAATGACAGAACCGATGTTTCTTGTGCTCAGTCCACTGCACTGTTTGTTCGTGTAAATGTGGAGACAAATAATTTGATGCTGCATCCTTATTATTTAAGAACAATAGCGAAATAAGTAAAATAAACACGTATGAATGACAAAGCAATCAGTGCTCACCATGAGTAAGAGTTTTTACCACTCAGTTACACGTAATGATGTCGGAAGGGCAGTCACAATCGAACAATGGTTCACGGCCTCACATTAGGACTTTAATTAGTGTTATCATGATGTATCTGCAACATCCGACCCCCAGTAAGAGACAGTTTTCCACATTTTCTAATCAAATTACAATCTACATATGCTGAGACATGGTCACGAGTTGAACAGTGACTCGAAAATGTAGAATAAATTTCTTTTATTTCACCTCTATGGTCGCAAACTTGTAGGTTATCAGACTACCGGTTTCGGTCAGCAATGACCAACTTCAGATTTGCAGCAAAACATGGGAAAGAACACAAATACAACTGGGAGATTGTCTACAGCTTAAAACAATAAAATAGACCACGGTACAAAGTATTGCCGACATACATGTGCATTCATACGCTTTAAATATGATGGGGCATACTGTTTTATAAAAAACATGTTCTAATATACTGGAGCCGCAGTGGCATCATCGAATGCTAAACAAAAAATCAGCGCAAATCCTCACACATATATAAATAATAGTGTATACAAGAGTCATCTTGTGATCTGCCCTACTGTTAAAAACAAGCTGCTGTACAGTAGCTAACAAAATGTTTGTGTTGCATGCTCGTCAGATGTCGCTACTGTAGGCGTACACATATATTTCAATGATAATAGTGCAATGTAAAATAAAAAGGATACCATCAGTGAAGTTCTTTTTTTTCCTTTATTGAATTTCGATTCCCCCCTAAGGGGGCGGGCTGGCAGCAACTTATTACGCTGCTCTGCAGCCTAAAGGCTTTTTAAAACGTAAGAAGAAGATGAGAAACAATAAAAGCAGGCGATAAAATGGTGACTTAAATTGTAAAACCGCGGAAAATTGTGGAAAGTTAAAACATAAAACAAAGGTTTGGCAATGCTAATAAAATACACAGGAAGCAGACAGGTAAAATAGTAGACAAACAATTAAAAAACATGGCGACAGTCTGGTTTCTGTTCGCAAGAGATATAAAAATCACACCCAGCGACAGTATGATTTCCGTTCGCAACACTTCGGAAAAGACACACAACACTGAACACTCACTGTAAACACTGCACTAAAATGTCGGCACAAAGAGGACACACCATTGCTAAGAGATGATTGTGAGGGGGGGGGGGGGGGAGAACTGGTCAGATGAGGGGGAAAACAAGGAAGGAGGAGAGGAAAAACTAAAGGGCGGGGGGGGGGGGGGGGAACTGAAGGAGGTAGAGGACTCATGGGGGGGGGGGGGGGTCAGGGCAGAGTGAAGTCTGTAGTGGTCTAATAAGGTGTAAAAGTCATTACAGTGACAATAAGCAATGAAATAAAACACGAAAAAAAATTAAGATTGTTGAAAAGGAAAAAGCTAGGATACAGTAACTGAGATATGCTCAAGTTGCGATATTGAAGACAATGACATAAATAATAAATAGCTTTCCGAGTACACAGGCTAATATGAAAATTAAAAAAAAAAAAACAAATAGCTAAAGAAGCTCAATCAATGAAAACAGACTGCAGCACGTAATCAGCGCCCTCTGTTGGTGCTAACGCCAGAGCGCCGTACAGGTACGCCGTCCCAAGAAAAAAATGATAAAACTCCGTACTAGTGCGTGAGCTACATTACCTAGTTACTGAAGCGTATTACATAAACAGAGAAGGGACAAGAAAACACTACAGTTGTACGCACAACGTAAGAAAACGAAGTACATAGGTAAAGCATCCTATAATAGGTGAGGCTAAATAAAACAGAGGCGTTCTAAACCGGAACACTGTCAAATCCTTCCTTCAGAAGACCATCACTGACGCTGTGTGTGGAGGCTCATGTCCCTACCAAACTCATCCACCCTCACCGCCCTACGCTTCCTCCACAGGCCGCCCTTCTTCTGCGTGAATCCCGCAGGCTCCACCGCTCCTTCCTCTGCACTCGTGACCGGGATACTCTCACCTGCCACCGGCAATTACAGCGACATATCCGGAAGGAACGCCCGGTCTGGCGCCAGACGTGCACACGCCTCAACTCCACCCTCCCTGTCAACTCCTCCAAGTACTGGTCAGCTTTCCACCACCTTACTGGTAGCCATCCCACCCCGCATTACCCCATCCTCCATGACGATCGACCCTTTCCTGACAATCTCAGTAAGGCTAACCATTTTGCTTCCCACCTATCCGAAGTCTTCTACATTCCTGACGACCCCCGTTTTGACTACTCCCTCTTCCCCACTGACCTTGACTGCACTGACACCTCTGTCCCCCTGCTCGCCCCCAGCTTCCACTACTTGGATCGGTTACCCCCCGAAGACATCAACACTCCCATCACCACACGAGTCATCACACTCGTCCTCCGCTCCAAACGCAACACCGCCCCTGGTCACGATGGCGTCACCTACCGTCACCTCGAGGAATCCCCTCCATCCTTCCTGTCTGTCCTTGCTACCCTGTACAATGTCCTGCTCTCCACTGGATTTTACCCCGACCTGTGGAAGACTTCCCGTGTCCTGCTGTTCCTTAAACCTAACAAACCCCCCTCTGATACCTCTTCCTATCGTCCAATCTGCCTCACCTCCGAGTTCAGTAAGTCTTCGAGGCCATCCTCTCTCGCCGTATTCACCGCCACCTTAACCAGCACCGCCTCCTTCCTCTTACCCTATGTGGCTTCTGGCCTTCCTTCTCCGCCAACGACCAGCTCCTTAACCTTACCAATCTTCTTTCCCTCCAACTTAACTCCTGTCGCTCTGCTATCTTTGTTTCCGTTGATCTCCAGAACGCCTATGACCGTGTCTGGCATCCCAGGCTCCACTTCCAACTCCACACCTATGCTCTCCCCATCAACTTCGTCCATCTTGTTGCTTCCTTCCTCTCCCATCGTCCCTCCTATGTGACTATCCACAATTCAAACTCCCGTACTTTCTATCCCTCTGCCGGCGTGCCCCAAGGTTCTGTCCTTTCCCCTCTCCTCCTGTTCACTGCCGATATACCCAAACCTCCCCCTCCTGTTCATCTTCTCCAGTTCGCTGATGACACCGCCTTCCTACCCCTTTATCCTACCCTTCAACGGTCCCAACGTACCCTCCAAACCCACCTTGACCAATTCACCACTTGGTGCAACCAGTGGTTCCTCCATGTCAATCCCTCCGAGACCCAGATGATCGTCATAGGCCGCACCACCAGCTTCTTCCGCCTCCATGATTTCTACCTCACCATTTATGGCCATCCTATCCACCTCACTCCTACCGTCAAATACCTTCGCCTCACACTCGACCGACACCTCACCTGGAATTCCCATCTCCTTACCATCCAAAACAAAGTTCACAACCGCCTCCACCTCCTAAAACTCCTGTCCGGTCAGACGTAGGGTCTGCATCTTTCCACCAACCTTAACACCTAGAAATCCTTGATCCGTCGCATCCTCTGTTATGCCAGCATCGCTTGGATTTCCGCCCCTCCCCGGTTCTATAAAGCCCTCCAAATCCTTGAACGCCATGTGCTCTGCCTCGCCTTCCGCATCTGCCTTCCGTCCCCCATGCGCATCCTCTATGACCTCGTCCCCTTCCCCCACCTTCTCCTTTTCCTCGAACACATCCGCACACTGTGTGTTGTCCACCACCTTGATCCCCCTCAACCCCTGGTGTCTCCCTTCCTCTCCACCCCCAACCAGTTGCTGTGCCTTTACCGTTGTGTCCCACCCTCTCTCCATCTCGACACCCTCCATCTCCTTTCCCAACACAACTTCCACTGTCTATCCCTCCTGAATGATGAGCTTCGCCCTGACATCTACCCTTCCTACCAACTCTAACCCCCTCTTCCTGCCTCCTCCTCAGGGCTCCCTCTCCTCCCCCTCCCTCCTCCTGAGCGGCTTCCCCCTCCCTCTCCCCCTCCTTCTCTTGTGCCTCCTTTCAGTGTCTCTGCGCTCCCTCCTGCCCTGTCTTCTCTCTTCGCCTCCAGCCCCACGTGTCTCCTGCCTCTTCATGAACCCACTGACGCCCCTCCTCTCTTCATCCCGCCGCCTCCCCCCTGCTGCCCCATGCTCTCCCCTTCTTTTCCATCCTCTCTGCCCTTTCCCTTGGCAGGTCCCTCTGGCAGTTTTATTCTTCGTCGTGTGTGCTCCACATGGGTTTTAAGTGTGTTGTTCCAGAGTGTTTTTATTACTGTGGCCGACTTTTAACGTGTGCATGTCCATTCAGTGTCTTCTCCGAGTTTTGAAAACTCGCCAACTGTGTTTTTTAACTTCCTGGTGACTTTTAACTGTCCTCCATGAACGTCTCCGTGTTAGTCTATTTTTTTACCTCCATTTTCTCCCATTATTCTGTTTTAAGTTCCCCTTTCTCGCCTTATGTATGTAACATTTTATTCTTATTTTAAGTTATGTCACTCGGCTGAAGAGCGGCGGGTTGTGCCGCTGACAGCCCTCCTCTGCCCACATGGGGCATGGGAATGAAATCACAATAAAGAAAAACAAAAAAAACCGGAACACAGCCAAATAAAACAAAGGAAGCATTAGGACAAAATCGCTCTGCCAGTCAAGCACTTTCGTTGGTTCCTGCTTTTTCACATTTCCAAAAAATCAAGATCTTGCAACAAGTTAAAATCATAGCCCTTTTCCATCCTGTGGAGAATACGCAAACTGTTCTCATATTCTCTGTAGGATAACACTTTTGTGATAGATGATGTCGCATAGCAGTTTGGCTACGTGGCTGTGAATGTTCCTTAAACATTACGTTAAAAAAAAAAGCGGCTAGTTTGACGGATGTAACATTTGTCACAGTTGCTACAGTTTTAAGCTGTAGACAATCTGCTAGTTGTATCTGTATTTTTCCCATATTTTGCTGCAGATCTGAAGATAGTCATTGCTGACCGAATCCGGTAGTCCGAGGGCCTACAAGTTGGTCACCATAGACGTTAAATAAAAGAACTTTATTTTAAATTACAATCTTTTGACAATTAATACACACTGCCACCTCTTTTACAATCGTTTCAAGGCGATTAAGATATGCATATGTGGGATTTATAACCATAGGGAGGCGAATTTTACTGAACGAAATTACAAGCAACTTACGTACGAAATTCCTTCACAGGAAATTATCTTCAACAGATCTTTAAATGAATAATAAGGAAGATGACGGATCGAATTAAGTTTCGGGTATCCAACTGAATGTAGACGCGTGATCAGAACGTAAAGTTGCACTCAGGCTTTCCGTACTATCAACTTCTGGTACCTGTAACAGAAAACGCGACCGCATCGTTTCTTTCCTCTTACAAAGGTATCGATCCGCAGTGAGAACAACAAATATCGGCACGCTGACTCTGTCAGGTGTACTCTCTGGACGCCACGGTTGCACACTTAGCACAACCACGTTCAGTACATTCCACCACAGTTCCTGCACAGAGATAACACTGCCTTGCCCCTGTTCATGCACTGGGCTCGACATTTTACTCACAAGATACAAAAACGGAAATTAATTAAAAGCGGAATTCTAAATATCGAAACATGCAGTAAGAAAGTTGGCCATTTTACGTTCCTTCCAGAGATTTGCGACACAGTCGTGTTTCAACTTCATTCTTTACCTCTAAGCTAGATAAGAATTGTAGACTTCAATGGTGGTGATAATGAAAAGGAAAATCAAGAAAAAACAAGAATGCTTTAAATATGATTAAGGCAGAAATTTATTTTGCATTGCTTTCTGTTTAGTTTGTATGTTCAAGATCTGAGAGACACGGAAAACGTTTAATAGAAATGTGTCTGAAAGTAAGGAAGACAAGGGGCACGACTCAAGGTAGTAACATTACCTCGCTTAAAATTCGTGTTGTTTAATGGGTTACTTTATTGTATTTTGCAATTACATGTCGCTTTTGGCACCCATAAAATCTAAGTTTAAGATAACCGGGAAAAAGGACAAAACAGAAATAGCTTAAATAAGAACGAAGGTGTGGGAATTAGCATCTGTAATGGTGTACGAGCAAGAACACAGGCCTATTATGAAAAGGAAACTTGGGGCTCCTGTCACGTGACTTCCTGACCACGAGTACAGTTCTCTTGCACGGTGCCGCTAACGTTATGAACTTCACGAATAATGGCGTCGCGATCACTTCACGGTATTTTGTGTACTAAATTATCTCAGAGAACTTCTTTCAGGGAGTTCGATCGCAGGATATTTTAATTTAGGACACAAGTAATATTTTAGTATACTTGGCAATTTTGATGTTTTTCGTCGTTCCTTAGTTGCTTCTCTATTCTTGGAGACGTGGTACATCTAATGCAGCTAAAGGAAAGGCTGTTTGCATTGTGCCATTCGCGTCTCACTCCATTTTATTTGTCAAGCATGTTCAGTGGCCTTTAATATATGTTTGTTTTCGTATGTAATAGTTGCGCTACATACTACTTACAAATTTGATACTACATTACAGTTCTTGGTTGTACTCTTGTTGTTAGACGAGAAACAACTTTTTGTAACGTAAATTTCGTGAAGTTGAATTACCATTTATTGTAACTTAGGCGATTAGTGATCTTATTAGTGCCTATGCGCCGTTCTGGAGAGGTAATTAGTTCGTCTCCATATTCAGGATGTCGGATATGCAGCAAAAACCAAAACGCAGTGAACAGTGGGAGTGTGGTGGTAAGTGGAAACGTGTTCGTAAAACGGCGGAAAATCCGACATCCTGGGTTCGCAGACTAATTAAGTACAACTCCAGAACGGCACGTATGCATCAATAAGATCACAAATCGTAATAGGAAAAAAATAGTGACAAACTCACGAAACTTGTGCTACGAAAAGTTCTCTCTGACCTATCAACGAGAGTATAGCAGAAAACTGAAACGCAGTAACAAATATTTAAGTACAGTATAACGCATTTATTACTCACGAGCACAAACGTGTATTACGGGCCACTGAACATGCTTCACCAAAAGGAATGAAACGTGTGTGGCACGTTAAAAATAGCGTTTAGTTTAGGGCCAACTTGTAAATAAAACTATATCTTCATCAAACAAACACAATGAATGTGGTTATATTTAACTGACTCCGTTCGTATTTGCTGCCGTCATTTGAACTGTACTACTGAAATGCTGAACATGACCCATCACTGCAGTATTACGAGAGAATGTTTCGTATATTAGCTGGTTGTATTTGTAGTTCTAAGCACTTTCCATGTCGTTTTTACATAATAAAATTTTCATTCTGCAGCGGAGCGTGCGCTGATATGAAACTTCATGGCAGATTAAAACTGTGTGTCGGACCGAGACTCGAACTCGGGACCTTTGCCTTTCGCGGGCAAGTGCTCTACCAACTGAGCTACCCAAGTACGACTCAGGACCCGTCCTCACAGCTTTTAATAATTTAAGACGAGGTACTGGCGGAATTAAAAGCTGTGAGGACTGGCCCTGAGTCGTGCTTGGGTAGCCCAGTTGGTAGAGCACTTGCCCGCGAAAGGCAAAGGTACCGAGTTCGAGTCTCGGTCCGGCACACAGTTTTAATCTGCCACGAAGTTTCTTTTTACATGTACATGATCAGAAAAACGTAGAAAGGTACTTTCAGTCATACTGCTTGCATCTGTGCATGTGTAAACCAGAGAATCGCTTTATCAGTTGACACCTTGCTTCAGCATAGGATTTACTACATATTGACACCAAATATCAGGTTGAAAGTTCTAAGTTATATGGGTGAATTTTTACTGTTATTGATTGTCAATATACACATAATATTTCTTGTTTTTATACTACTTTTGTCTGTGAAAACCGCATCTGATGATAGCTGTAGCCGAAATATATTACATGATAGGATGTGATAGCTAATTATTAATAAAGTTGGATTGTATTTCATCAGCTTGCATGACGCGTTTATTGCATCTCTTTGGTTTTACGAGGTGCATTCAAGTTCTAAGGCCTCCGGTTTTTTTTCTCCAGACTGTAAAGAGATAGAAACATGCACATTGTTTTTGTAAAGAGATAGAAACATGCGCATTGTTTTAAAATGAGGCCGCATTCATTGTCAATACGTCCCAGAGATGGCAGTACCGTACGGCAGATGGAATTTTACCGCCAGCGGCGAGAATGAGAACTGTTTTAAATACTTAAAATAGCGACGTTTTCCTTACTTGAACAGCGTGCAATCATTCGTTTTCTGAATTTGCGTGGTGTGAAACCAATTGAAATTCATCGACAGTTGAAGGAGACATGTGGTGATGGAGTTATGGATGTGTCGAAAGTGAGTTCGTGGGTGCGAAAGTTTAATGAAGGCAGAACATCGTGTGACAACAAACCGAAACAACCACGGGCTCGCACAAGCTGGTCTGACGACATGATCGAGAAAGTGGAGAGAATTGTTTTGAGGGATCGCCGAATGACTGTTGAACAGATCGCATCCAGAGTTGGCATTTCTGTGGGCTCTGTGCACACAATCCTGCATGACGACCTGAAAATGCGAAGAGTGTCATCCAGGTGGGTGCCACGAATGCTGAAGGTCGACCATACGGCTGCCCGTGTGGCATGCTGCAAAGCAATGTTGACGCGCAACGACAGCATGAATGGGACTTTCTTTTCGTCAGTTGTGACAATGGATGAGACGTGGATGCCATATTTCAATCCAGAAACAAAGCGCCAGTCAGCTCAATGGAAGCACACAGATTCACCGCCACCAAAAAAATTTCGGGTAACCGCCAGTGCTGAAAAAATGATGGTTTCCATGTTCTGGGACAGCGAGGGTGTAATCCTTACCCATTGCGTTCCAAAGGGCACTACGGTAACAGGTGCATCCTACGAAAATGTTTTGAAGAACAAATTCCTTCCTGCACTGCAACAAAAACGTCCGGGAAGGGCTGCGTGTGTGCTGTTTCACCAAGACAACGCACTCGCACATCGAGCTAACGTTACGCAACAGTTTCTTCATGATAACAACTTTGAAGTGAGTCCTCATGCTCCCTACTCACCTGACCTGCTACTAGTGACTTTTGGCTTTTTCCAACAATGAAAGACACTCCCCGTGGCCGTACATTCACCAGCTGTGCTGCTATTGCCTCAGCGATTTTCCAGTGGTCCAAACAGACTCCTAAAGAAGCCATCGCCGCTGCCATGGAATCATGTCGTCAGCGTTGTGAAAAATGTGTACGTCTGCAGGGCGATTACGTCGAGAAGTAACGCCAATTTCATCGATTTCGGGTGAGTAGTTAATTAGAAAAAAAATCGGAGGCATTAGAACTTGAATGCTCCTCGTAGTAGACGAATGTCTTACCGCCACTCGTAAACAAATGCCTCCTGTTTTATGTGAACTCTGTGCTTCATTTCACCGCGAGTAACTGGCGTTGCTCGGGTACGTATTTATTCGAATCTTCAAGTTGACCACCACCTCCCCCCACCCCTCCGCTCCGTCCTTCTGCCTCTCCCTGTCCACCTCCTCCAGTCCCCATTCTCTGTCCGTCTGCTCACTGTCCACCTCGTCCTCCCCCACCCATCCCCGCTCCCTCACCCTCTCCACCTGCTCCTGCCCCTCTAACGGTCCACCTCGTCCCCCCCCCCCATTTCCACCCTCTCCATCTGCTACTGCTACTCTCACAGTCCACCTCGTCCTCTGTCCTTTCTCTGTCACCACCTCTTCCCCCTCTGCAGATCATCTACTCCCCTTCCTCTGTCCATTTCCTCACACTGTCTGTCCATCTGCTCCTCCCCAGTCTATCCATCTCCTCCTCTCTCCTTTCTGGACCTTTCCCCCTCCCTCTCACTCTGTCATCTCCTCCCTCCCCCTCTCTGTCTGTCCATCTCCTCCTTACCCCCCTCTCTCCACATTTTCACCGCCACCCCAGTAGGGGTTTGCTGTTGATGACACCCACAATATTTCTTTCCAGATAGTAGGTAATACATGTATCAAATTTGGTTGAAATCGATCCAGTGATTTACGAGAAGATGTGGAACATATATACGTACATTAATACATACATACATGTTTTGTAATATGTACGGATTTGGCATATCTTGTGTCATCGTGGGCTTCAAGTTAGACACGCCATATTCTCCTAGGAAGGAATAAGCTCGTGACGTTGACATATTCCTGTGGCCACACAGAACCTCCTCTTCCACTATTTCTATTTCTTTCTACTCCATATTCCTTCTTCTCACTGTCACATCAAAATCTGTCTTTAATACTTAAACCGGAAAAATAATCGTAGACTTCCTTTTTTTATCTGTGGCCATTTATGCACCGTGCGCGCTCATGTCCATCGTACCTTTGAGGGCAGTGATGTATCGCCGATGAAGTGTTCACCGCGGAACTATGATTATTTCTGTACCAAAACATGATCGACGCCACACCTGCAATCCGTGGCAGTTTCACCGCGTGGGCTGTTTTTCATCTTGCAAGGCCTCTTGCGCTAAGCAAACGATCTGTTTGTCAGAATGCAAGGCTTCCGGCTTCCCGCATAACGTGCTTCGCTATTAAACTATTAAATAAATTTATGAGACGACACTTCTTACTAATACCGTGAAGCAAAAAATAATTACATCTACATCGATACTCTATAAATCACACTTAATTGCCTGGAAGATGGTTCAATGAACCACCTTCACAATAATGATCTTTTATTCCACTCTCGAACAGTGTGCGGAAAAAACCAACACCTATATCTTTCCGTGCGAGCTCTGATTTCCCTTATTTTCATGATCGTTTCTCCCTACGTAGGTAGGCGTCAAAGTATTTTCACATTCGGAGGAGGAAATTGAGGATTGAAATTTCGTGAGAAGATTCCGTCGCAACGAAAATCGCCTTCGTTTTAATGATGTACATTCCACATTCTGTGTCGTGTCCGTGTCATTCTCGCCCCTATTTCGCGATAATACAATACCAGCTGCTCCTCGTTGAACTTTCTCCAAGTACTTCGTTGATCCTATCTGGTAAGGCTCCCAGGCCGCGCAGCGGTACTCCAAAAGAGGACGGTAGTGTAGGCCGTCTCGTTAGTAGATCTGTTACATTTTCTAAGTGTTCTGCCAATAAAACGCAGCTTTTGGTTTGCCTTCCCTACAACGCTATGTGTTGTTTCCTATTTAAACTGTTCGCAGTTGTAGTTCTAGGTATTCAGTTGAATTTACGGCCTTCAGTTTTGACTGATTTATCCTGTGACCCAAGTTCAACGGATTCCTTTTAGCACTCTTGTGGATGACCTCACACTTTTCATTATTTAGGGTCAATTGCCAATTTTCGCACCGTTCAGATAGCTTTTCTAAATCATTTTGAAATTTATTTTGATATTCTGGTGAGTTTACTAGAAGATAAAAGACAGCATCATCTGCAAACAACCGAAGACGGCTGCTCAGATTGTCTCATAAATCTGTTATATAGATAAAAAACGGCAGAGGGCCTTTAGCACTACCTTGGAGAACGCCAGAAATCACTTCTGCTTTACTTGATGACTTTCCATCTGTTACTACTAAGTGTGACCTCTCTGACAGGAAGTCACAAATGCAGTCATATAAGCACGCAATTTCACTGCAAGCCGCTTCTGTGGTACAGTGCCAAAAGCCTTTTAGAAATCTGAAATACGGAATCAGCTTGAAACCCCTTGTCAATAGGACTCAACACTTTGTGTGTGTGTAGAGAACTAATTGTGTTTCGCAAGAACGATGTTTCCTAAATCCGTGTTGGCTGTGTGTCGATAGTCCGTTCTCTTCGAGGTAATTCATAATGTTCGAACACAATATATGTTCTAAAATCCTGCTGCATATCGACGTTAATGATATGGGCCTGTAATTTACTGGATTACTCCCACTACCTTTGTTGAATATTGGTGTGATATCTACAACTTTCCAGTCTTTGGAAAACGATATTTCGTCGAGCGAGCGGCTGTACATGACTGTTAAGTATGGAGCTATTGCATCGGCGTATTATGAAAGGAACCTAATTGGTCTACAGTCTGGACAGAAGACTTGCTTTTATTAATCAACCGACTCGGGAGGTGTGGGGCAAGTTATAAAAGGGCTAACACAGAAACGCACTTAGCATCTGCCTGTACAGATGCAATTAGTCTGGTTAATGTGTTGCGTTCCGACATGAACAAACTACGTCCCTCCAGTGTAGTTACCACGTGGATGAATACCAAATTATGAACTCGAATAAAACCACGGGTTTACGTTTTATTTACGTTGTGTGCGAAAGATTAACTGCTCACATACCACCAATGCGAGGCAAAGACCTGTTAGTGACCACTGAACCGTATCACAGTGTTACGTGAGGAATGACAAACTATCCTCCCTCTAGCATTAACAGTGATTTCGTGATGACCGTTCCACCATACACGGCGGAGGAATGATGTCATCGCATGGGGTATGCTATCATCATCTGAAATGATGTCCGTGAATGATGACACCTTCAAAATAAATGAGACTTTTTCTACTACAGCGATGTCTCCATATATCACGCCGGTATATTACCGTTATCAAATGGATATAGAACGCTAATAGCTGACAAATTTGTTTGCTTGACTTGACTTGGGTCAGCCTCTAGAACAGGCTTTATTGGAAACTGCGTTATATTCCTAGAAACGAAAGTAACACTTGCATAAGTAAAAGTTTGTCTGTTACCTGAAGAAAGACAACCAATTATGGTGAGTTCTTCAAATAAATACCTTATGTTCAGGCACTGTTTCAGTCGCAATGTTAAATTAAGACCATTTAGCGTCCTACTGATTAACTGTGTGAGAAATTACTACAATGGACAGTGATGCTTACAGGGGTTAACACTGATAAACTTGAACGAATTGGACACGAATACACACAAGCGCACGTAAAATGTGCTTCACGTCACCGCCGAATTCAGAAAAACATTAACTTATCATGGACTCTTAGTACAACAACAACAAATAAAAAAAAGGAAATATATCAGCTAATTTGGTACATAGAAGATTCGAACTGATTTTGTTTGTTGCAATACATAGACTAAAACCTCAGGTAGTGCTTCTTTGAAACGGTGAAATGACGCTCTGGAGTTCAGCTTTACTCGTGGATCAGCAAATTTCTTCCAGCAGTTGACAGTCATTCTACATTGACCAGTCATACCGATCCTACCACCCGTCACACGCCTGACTAACTTCCTTCCGCAGCGCGGAGCGTTGCTGGACGCGTGCAGGAACAGAGTCAGTGAAGTTCTGGAAGGTACCGACAACAATGTGCAGCCATGAGCCAATTCCTGTGCTGTGGCCAGCTGCGACACGTTTCTCGGTTGAGGATCGATGTCTCGAACAGCCCGATTGTAGTGGATTAAATCCGAAGAGTTTAGTGGCCAGGGGAGTACGGCAAGCTCATCTCGGTGCTCCTGGAATCACAAACGTGCACAGCGAGCTGTGTTATACGTTGCGTTGTCCTGCTGGTAGATGCCATCGCGCGGAGGAAAACCTTAATGCATGTAGAAGTGAACATAGTGCCCGTAAGAGTACGAGCTTGTGTCCGAAAGAACAGACGCGGCATGTATAATTAATGAAGGATACACCGGCCAATTAAACCTTTAGTGCAGATGCAGACCAAGTTCTAACTCTTACGCGGTTCGGCGAGAAGGCGCAAGTTATGAGACTAACGAGCAGGGGCACTACATCATTAGTGCCTGGTGTAATTTGAGAATTTTTGGAGTGACGGAAGGCGTGCTGGTGTAGTCCGCGAGGTTGTGGTCACCACTGTGGCCGTATGGCGTACCGGTCAGCTTATCTGCCTAGCGAACAGGAGAAACCGGTCCGGCACAAATTTTCAACTTACTCCATTGATTTAAATCAGTGCCCACTTGCAGAAAATTTCTATAATTCCTTTGGCCTTTATTCATAGTAGCTGCTGGATAAAAACGATATGCGTGCTTTCTGACATGTCCAATAGAACCCCGACACCACTTATACTATCACACACTTCCCGCATATTCCATCAGCTCACTGGTCGACCGTGGAAACTCTTTGTGTGTAGTATATTCATTTATAGAAAGTGGAGCAATTATGGAAACTAAGCAACCGATTTAAAGAAAAACGTGCTTGTGTATTAGAAATTGCGCGTCTGTTAACTTCACTTATACTAACAAGTCGGTGGATATCAGTCACACCGGCCAAACGGCATTTCTTCACTGGTGCTAGACTGATGACTTGAGTGCACGGACCTGACACTTCTGCTGCCACTACCATTACCCCTGTCACCTGCTCCATTCGTGAAACGGGCGGGGAAGCGCGACTGTCGGCAATTTTCCGTACGACCTCTCAGTTTCTCTTATTTTGCAGTGATCATTTCTCAAGATGTCATTGGCAAGGAGCAACAACTTGTTGACTCCCTTGCAGTGTCAGCGGCTGAAACATGGTAAGGAAATCCCTGACGCTCTCACACTTACTAAACAAAATAGTGAGGAAACACACTGGTCTTCTTTGGATCTTCTCCCTCTCCTGTGTAATGTAATATCTGTGTAATAGTAGACTGACGAGCAGTAACCATGAATCGGTCGAATGCTGGCCTTGTTTGCTACCTTACGCTTTGATGCACAGAATGACCTTAGAATTCTTTCAGTGAAACTTATTCAGACATCTGGCTTTTCTACGACTATGTGATTCCTCATTTTAAACAGCTCTGTACGTACATTCCTACGCATTAATGGGGTTGTTATGGAATCTACTTGCCATTCGTGAAATGAGTCTCTCTCTTCAAGCATTACACGTTACATTTATTTGAGTCTGAAGTTCACCTGCACCCAGTGGTGGCACTGTGCTTCTACTGTAACTCCATTTAGCTACAGTTTTCTGATCTCGTCGCTTCCTTACATACAAAAGCATACCCTGCTATTCATTTAGGTAAATAGCGCCGTTACCGGTTTCGAACTGGAAAGTTCATCATCAGACGGCCGTTTACGTCATTTTCAAGATACACTTTATATTATCGTCCGTTTACGATTTTTATTATTCCACTGTGGCGAAGTATTTTTGGTGTGTTGTTCCCCTACGGTAGAAAAACAGTGTTAGAAGCACCCTATGTGAAAATAACTAACATCCAAACGATGAAATACAGCGTGGTGAGCTTAAGTGGTTATGGTACTTACGTCGAAAATTCCGCTTCGCAACAAAATCGCGCGGAGTTTTCGACGTAAGTATTCGGTAGATGTACTGTACCTGTACAGACAAATACATGATTACAATTACAGAAAAATTAGATTATTGATCCCGGAAAGCAGCTTTACAAATTGAGGAAGACAATAACATGGTGGTCCACCTCTGACGTCTACGCAAGCAGTTATTCGGGTTGCCGTTGATGGATGGAATTCTTCGATGCCCTTCTGAGGGATATTGTGCAAAATTCGTCGAATTGGCGCGTTAGTCGTCAACATCATAAGCTGCTTGGAGGGCTCTGCCCACAATGATCCAAAGGTTTTCACTTGGGGACAGATCCGGCAGTCTTGTTGGCCGATATAGAGTTTGGCAAGCACGAAGACACGCAATACGCGAGAACTTTATCTTCTCTAATGTACGCCAAGAATGGCTTTCCACGATGGGCAACAAACTGGGGGGTTAAGTATCTTCGACACACCGCAGGGCTACATATGAGGGTGCTGCGGATGACAACCAAAGGGCCCTTTGGTTGCCATCATTGGCACCCTTACAGTAAAGCGATAAATCGAATGATATCTACGCCCTTCATGGCAAGCCATCATGGGCTAACATTTCAACAAGATAACGCCCGCTTGCACACTTTGAGAATTTATATTACTTGTCTTCCTGCTTGCCAAACTCCGTCTTAGCCTTCAAGGTCGCCAAGTGAGAACGTTAGGAGCATTATGGGTAGAGCCGTCCAACCAGCAACAACGTAGGCCGCCAATTGGACAGAATTTGGCACGATATCCACCAGGAGGACATGCTACAACTGTGCCAATCAATGCGAAGTTGAATAACTGCCCACGTAAGGGCCAGAGGTGGACCAATGCATTTCTCACTTGCTTCATTCGTGAAGCTCTTTCTCTTGAATAAATCATCCAATTTTTCTGAAATTGTAAGCATTTGTTTGTCTGTACATGTATATCACACCTACCGATTTCCATCCCTTTCGAAAATTTCATCGTGGGGAGTCATTTTTCTTTTTGTCTTAGAGTTGGAATACTGTAAATTTGGTAATTCTTAAAATGGAAAAACAAGATGAAAAATATTGACTTTGTACGACCGATTTTCGAGTATCACTTTGAGAAGATTGGTCTTGCTTCTACTATAATTTATTCTCTGACATAGACCTTGCTATAGCGGTACTGGACGAGGGTTACGAATACAAACCAGCAAGACACGATCTCCTTTTGAGGCCAACGGATGCATTAATGCGCGTTTATTCCGAGAACCCGTTTTTGCCACGGACCAGAGAAAAACCTGATGTGCGGTACTGAGCTTTCAACCCGATCGTACAACTCACTGCTCGAAACAAGTTCTCCCAAGATGTACCGTTCTCGTTGTGTAACAAACCGGACTGACGGCGGAAACTTCCGAAGCGTGGAGCAAACAGAGTTGACGTCAAAGAGCGACAACAGGGATAGTGTCCGGCCTGCAGCGGCATCTACCAGTTACACGAAATTTGTGTGGGCAGTGAGGAAGTGAGCGACAGCATGAAAGAGACAGGGAGGCAAAGAAGTGTTGAAAAGCAGCAGCACCCCGACAACCACCACCACCACCACCACCACCACAACACGCCACCTGCCTTGCTCTGAGCGGCAGGAGCTGGCGTGTGATATAAAGGGCGGGCCTGGGATCACGGCTGGTAGGACTTGGTTCATACTGGGTAAGGAATTTGAACCAGCGGTGAGTGGGTCAGCATCTCTATGAAGTGTGAAAATAGCGAATAGGCGGATGTACTTTCACGCACGGCTGAGCTGGTGGGCACGTGTGGACTGTTTGGGACATGCAATTCATAGTAATACAGACTGGGAGCGTGAATGAAGTAACAGGTCTTACAAGGCCTATCATGGAAGAAGTCGAGAATTAGATTGAAACATCTACAGAAGAGAAAATGCATATGAGAAGAGAGAGGTTGAAGATGTATACTACCTGACCATAAGTATTCTGAGGCGAATTAATGGACGTCAGTTGTGTCCACTCTTCGTCTTTATGACAGCTTGAACTCTGCTGGGGCCACTTTTAAGGGGAGCCGGAGGTGGTCAAATCCAAAAAATTACGATTTTTTTTTTGCTACCGAAAATTAATTGGAACATTCCTCTTTAATGTAAACTTTGAATTATTGTTCTACTCGCCCTAGAGGTGGAGTTATTACCATTTTCCCCCACGCCTGCAGAGGAAATGGGCGGCCGCTGAATGCATCTAACACCCTCTCGTGACTTCCTGGCGAACTGCTTGGGATTTTCTCGGCCAGTTACGCATACAGCGCCTTATGTTACGCATACAGTGAGTGTGCAAGGGTTGGCTAAATTTTTACTGTGAGAAATATTACCCGTATTTCCTTACAGCTTACTCCTATTTTCCTCAGAATTTCGAACATCTTGCTCCATTTAATATTGTCGTACACTTTTGTTCTGGTTACGACGCCATGTTTTAGTAACCGTGTATATAAGTAGAGGAAGAACGTAGGGAAAAGAAAATTAACACTATTACCAAGTTGCGATACTACAATGAATAAGAGCGCGGAACATCGTCTCTCTGCTGTTTACCGTTTCGAATTAGTTCAGTGTTGCGCCTGTTGTTGGTAGTATTATACTTCTTGTGTAAAGCGGGTAATATGCAGTATGTACAAGGATCAGGAGAGAACAATAAAACCAGTTTTTCATGGCTTAGCACAGCCAGAATTGTTACACAAATGTCTACACAGAAAGACGCAGAATCCTAATGAGAGCGTAAACAATTTGATTTAGAAAGTGATTCCTAAAAGGGTGTTTGTAAGCATAAAGACACTGCACTTCGGCATTTATGATGCAATAGCAACCTACAACCAAGGGAACAGTGTGAAGTGTCAAGTTCTGAAGGCATTAGGATTTACAGCTTGGGTGAACACTGTACGAGCACTAAGAAATATTGACAGAGAAAGGATAAGAGGAGCAGAAAGAAGAGAAAGGCATATGAAGTATGATGGAACAACAGGCTAGAAAAGAAGACAGAAGAGGAAGCTTTTGGAGGATGAAGAAGAAGACCCTGATAATCCATCCTATAGTGGAGGAATGTATTGAGAAACTTTGATAGCCATTTCCCGTAAATTAGAATTTTTCGAATATAAGGAACATTTTCTCAAAATCCACTCAACCTAGAGAGATGAAATTTTTATACAGCACTCCTAGTGGTCAAACTTAGATTGTAACACAGCCATTTGGCAATATGTTCAGTAGTTTCATTTCACTTTAATTATAAAGGAATTATTTGTAAAAAAATTTGGGTCATTAATAAAAAAAATAATTGGAAGGAAACTAGAAAAGATACTCCAAAATCCCTCTGTCATAACTGCAATACTAAACCACTCTATACGTAAAAAAAAAAAAAATTCAAATTTTTCTATGTGGTAGTTTATTCATAAATGTTCCTCAAACTTAGTGATTTTAACATGGGCAGCATAGGCACCTCCGGCTCCCCTTAATGAGGTGTCCGATTCTATGCTGAGGAATGGCATAAATGACCCTCTCCCTAAAACTTGTTAGCCATACAAATATTTTACCCGAGTATTTGAGAGTCAAAAACACTGTTGTTTAATTAAATGTTTGCTGCTGCTATCTGTCAGTAACACGGCAAATACACTCCTGGAAATTGAAATAAGAACACCGTGAATTCATTGTCCCAAGAAGGGGAAACTTTATTGACACATTCCTGGGGTCAGATACATCACATGATCACACTGACAGAACCACAGGCACATAGACACAGGCAACAGAGCATGCACAATGTCGGCACTAGTACAGTGTATATCCACCTTTCGCAGCAATGCAGGCTGCTATTCTCCCATGGAGACGATCGTAGAGATGCTGGATGTAGTCCTGTGGAACGGCTTGCCATGCCATTTCCACCTGGCGCCTCAGTTGGACCAGCGTTCGTGCTGGACGTGCAGACCGCGTGAGACGACGCTTCATCCAGTCCCAAACATGCTCAATGGGGGACAGATCCGGAGATCTTGCTGGCCAGGGTAGTTGACTTACACCTTCTAGAGCACGTTGGGTGGCACGGGATACATGCGGACGTGCATTGTCCTGTTGGAACAGCAAGTTCCCTTGCCGGTCTAGGAATGGTAGAACGATGGGTTCGATGACGGTTTGGATGTACCGTGCACTATTCAGTGTCCCCTCGACGATCACCAGTGGTGTACGGCCAGTGTAGGAGATCGCTCCCCACACCATGATGCCGGGTGTTGGCCCTGTGTGCCTCGGTCGTATGCAGTCCTGATTGTGGCGCTCACCTGCACGGCGCCAAACACGCATACGACCATCATTGGCACCAAGGCAGAAGCGACTCTCATCGCTGAAGACGACACGTCTCCATTCGTCCCTCCATTCACGCCTGTCGCGACACCACTGGAGGTGGGCTGCACGATGTTGGGGCGTGAGCGGAAGACGGCCTAACGGTGTGCGGGACCGTAGCCCAGCTTCATGGAGACGGTTGCGAATGGTCCTCGCCGATACCCCAGGAGCAACAGTGTCCCTAATTTGCTGGGAAGTGGCGGTGCGGTCCCCTACGGCACTGCGTAGGATCCTACGGTCTTGGCGTGCATCCATGCGTCGCTGCGGTCCGGTCCCAGGTCGACGGGCACGTGCACCTTCCGCCGACCACTGGCGACAACATCGATGTACTGTGGAGACCTCACGCCCCACGTGTTGAGCAATTCGGCGGTACGTCCACCCGGCCTCCCGCATGCCCACTATACGCCCTCGCTCAAAGTCCGTCAACTGCACATACGGTTCACGTCCACGCTGTCGCGGCATGCTACCAGTGTTAAAGACTGCGATGGAGCTCCGTATGCCACGGCAAATTGGCTGACACTGACGGCGGCGGTGCACAAATGCTGCGCAGCTAGCGCCATTCGACGACCAACAACGCGGTTGCTGGTGTGTCCGCTGTGCCGTGCGTGTGATCATTGCTTGTACAGCCCTCTCGCAGTGTCTGGAGCAAGTATGGTGGGTCTGACACACCGGTGTCAATGTGTTCTTTTTTCCATTTCCAGGAGTGTATGAACTTGGCTAAAAAATATTTCTGCGAACTCAGCTAGTCACTAGACCATTTGCCACTGAATGACGTACATGAGCCACGTTAACGCCATCACCTGTCAGAAGTCTGAGTAGCCACAGTCTGCAGCGCGGACCGCCGCGGGAGAATCGATGACGTTCTGGAGGGTAGCGGCAGAGGTGAGAGGTGAGAGGTGTGGTACTGTGTCGACTCCTGTGCCGTGGTCAGCTCCACCAGGTTTCTCAATTGAGGGTCCACGGCGGGAAGAGCTCGAACGTCCCCGCAGAGTGCCGATTAAGTCCGGGGAGTCTGCTGCCCAGGGGAGTGGAGTAAACACATCCTGATGCTCTTCGAATCAGGAACGTAGGGTGTAACCTGTGCGACAAATATCCCTGGTGTGTTTCGAATCACATCACAGGCAGCTACAATTCTGTCTACTAGATTGGAATGAAACTTCCTGGCAGATTAAAACTGTGTGCCCGACCGAGACTCGAACTCGGGACCTTTGCCTTTCGCGGGCAAGTGCTCTACCAACTGAGCTACCGAAGCACGACTCACGCCCGGTGCTCACAGCTTTACTTCTGCCAGTACCTCGTCTCCTACCTTCCAAACTTTACAGAAGCTCTCCTGCGAACCTTGCAGAACTAGCACTCCTGAAAGAAAGGATATTGCGGAGACATGGCTTAGCCACAGCCTGGGGGATGTTTCCAGAATGAGATTTTCACTCTGCAGCGGAGTGTGCGCTGATATGAAACTTCCTGGCAGATTAAAACTGTGTGCCCGACCGAGACTCGAACTCGGGACCTTTGCCTTTCGCGGGCAAGTGCTCTACCAACTGAGCTACCGAAGCACGACTCACGCCCGGTGCTCACAGCTTTACTTCTGCCAGTACCTCGTCTCCTACCTTCCAAACTTTACAGAAGCTCTCCTGCGAACCTTGCAGAACTGGCACTCCTGAAAGAAAGGATATTGCGGAGACATGGCTTAGCCACAGCCTGGGGGATGTTTCCAGAATGAGATTTTCACTCTGCAGCGGAGTGTGCGCTGATATGAAACTTCCTGGCAGATTAAAACTGTGTGCCCGACCGAGACTCGAACTCGGGACCTTTGCCTTTCGCGGGCAAGTGCTCTACCAACTGAGCTACCGAAGCACGACTCACGCCCGGTGCTCACAGCTTTACTTCTGCCAGTACCTCGTCTCCTACCTTCCAAACTTTACAGAAGCTCTCCTGCGAACCTTGCAGAACTAGCACTCCTGAAAGAAAGGATATTGCGGAGACATGGCTTAGCCACAGTCTGGGGGATGTTTCCAGAATGAGATTTTCACTCTGCAGCGGAGTGTGCGCTGATATGAAACTTCCTGGCAGATTAAAACTGTGTGCCCGACCGAGACTCGAACTCGGGACCTTTGCCTTTCGCGGGCAAGTGCTCTACCAACTGAGCTACCGAAGCACGACTCACGCCCGGTGCTCACAGCTTTACTTCTGCCAGTACCTCGTCTCCTACCTTCCAAACTTTACAGAAGCTCTCCTGCGAACCAGGAGAGCTTCTGTAAAGTTTGGAAGGTAGGAGACGAGGTACTGGCAGAAGTAAAGCTGTGAGCACCGGGCGTGAGTCGTGCTTCGGTAGCTCAGTTGGTAGAGCACTTGCCCGCGAAAGGCAAAGGTCCCGAGTTCGAGTCTCGGTCGGGCACACAGTTTTAATCTGCCAGGAAGTTTCATATCAGCGCACACTCCGCTGCAGAGTGAAAATCTCATTCTAGATTGGAATGTTTTGGGGGAGGAGACCAGAAAGCGAGGTCATCGGTCTCATCGGATTAGGAAAGGAAGTCGGCCGTGCCCTTTCGAAGGAATCATCCCGGCATTTGCCTGGAGGGAGATCACGAAAAACCTAAATCAGGAGGATGGCCGGACACGGGATTGAACCGTCGTCCTCCCGAATGCGAGTCCAGTGTGCTAGCCACTGCGCCACCTCGCTCGGTTTCTGTCAACTAATTACATCTCCGTATCCACTCGGGTGTCGTACACAAATGACTTTAGATATCCCTACAGGAAATAATCGAGGGGATTCAGGTCAGGTGTACACGCTGGCCATGGAATAGGACCTCCTCTTCCAATCCAGCGATCAGGAAACACACCACTGAGATGCTTGCGGACATCCACACTGAAGTGAGGCGTTGCACTGGCATGTTGTCTCCGCGTCCTCTCACGAACAGCCGAGGGTATGTTCTCCAACTCAGGTAGGACTCTTTGCACAAACCTCAATAGCAGGTGGCCATTCACACTTCCAGGTAGAAGATATGGCTGAATGAGACTGTCCCTTACAATGCCGGCCCAGATATCCAGCGCAAAACGTACTTGGTGGTGTGACTCTAGTACAACGTGACGGTTTTCCTTATCCCACACGTGGGTATTCCTGTTGATCGAAATATCATCCCGATCAATCAAGGCCTCATCAGTACATAGCGCTATTTGGAAGGAATCTGGTAAATCAATCCATTGTTGGAGTAACCACTAACACAATACCACAATTGGGGCAAAGTCAGTCACAAGCATTGAATGGACTGGTAGTATTTTGTTCATCTTCAGCAGCTGTAGTCGTTTATAATGAAATAATAAACAACTAGTTGCATGTAAATTCGGGGGCCACACGCTAGTATGTGCAGCGCCCATTTCACGTGTAATACGACGAGTACTTGTAATGGTGTCCGCTGCAACACGTTCCAGAACCTCCTCTTTAAAATAGGGTGTGCGAGTGGTCCACATGTTGCGAGGTCGCCCGTTTCTTCTTTTCAGTGAACCAGCCTCCCGCATTCGTCGATCGAGAGAAATAAACACTCGTCGTGCCAGGTGATGCCTGTTACGAAATCGTTCCCTGTACAGCCTTTCTGCAGCGCGAGCACTGCAACGTACCTCCCCAGCCACAAGGTGCTTGTCAGAGAGTTCTGCTGAATATCACTGACTAATGAATAAGTCTGTCGTTGATTCATAGCACTTTCTGTCACGGGCAAGTGAATATGACACAACAGAGCAAGAGCAACGTTAGGAACAAGGAAAGTAAACAAAACCTGCATCACACTTCCTAGCAATCAGGGTAGTCGTCCTTGTTTCCTTGCAGAAAATATAGACTGGACATGTAAATAAACAGCACAGTACGTGAAAACTTGTACGCATGTTAATCGTAAATAAGCTGCAACACAGTAACTCTAGACAAATAGGTACACAAGTTTACTTCCATACCTCCTTAAGCCGGCTTCTCCGACCCCAGGTTCCCTAACTCAAACTGTTAAGTGGAGCATTCCCTATGTCCTGTTACATTTTTGCACGCTCTGACGGAAACACCAACCGTAATGAAACAGCAATTCTCCAGACGGCTGCCTACACTAACAACCTAATGACACTAAGAAGATTGACCCCCACGAACGGCGGAAACTGTCGTTGAGATTTGAACGCGGAGCGTGCTCTTTACCTTTCTGCTATATGAAAAATTTATCTTAAAGCCATTCCAACCGCTACAGATGACGTGGAGACATTTAATCGGAACGCGAGACATATTTAATCGGAACGCGGAACAGCTATTTAATCTCATCTGCACACCATTTTCTTTTCTAAAGTATGTAATGCAAAGCATATGCTGGCGAGCTATCAGCCGCCTGAAGGTAGTGGAATGATTGGTTCGTCTTGGCCAGTGAGTTAGGGGTACGGAAGCTGTGTTTTATCAGGATCCGATGGTGTGAGAAGAAGACGGTACGCTTCAGTACTAGCGCGTGGATGAGCGTGCTAGCTCCACAGAGGCTGGCGTTCGCAATGAAACAGAATATGGCTGCTTTAAAATACACTCATCAAAAAAGTTTTTCACCACCCCGGTTCCCAGAACTCCTGAAGTGAGACGTTGACTGTGGATATTGTGCCACAGACACAGTTCAGAGATGTCACTAAACCGGCCCAAAGATGTAAACAACCGTGCACGAGCAGCGCCTATTAAACGGAGGGGGTCCGACAGCCGATCAGTTCGAGTCATTCTACCAGGAAGGAGGTACACGGCTCGTGTTGTCTGTAGACGGTCAGTACCGCGGTTGCATCACGTCCGCACTGTTACTTTGTGCCAGGAAGAGCTCTCAACAACTGAAGTGTCCAGGAGTCTCGGAGTGAACCAAGGTCATGTTGTTCGGACATGGAGGAGATACAGAGAGACAGGAACTGTCGATGACATGTCTCGGTCAGGCCGGCCACGGCCTACTACTGCAGTGGATGACCGCTACATACGGATTATGTCTCCGAGGAAGCCAGCAGCAGCAGGACGTCGTGTTACGACTCAAACTGTGCCCAATAGGCTGCATGATGCGCAACTTCACACCCGACGTCCATGGCGAGGTCTGTCTTTGCAACCACGACACCATGCAGCGCGGTACAGATGGGCCCAACAACATGCGGAATGGACCGCCCAAGATTGGCATCGCGTTCTCTTCACCAATGAGTGTTGCAAATGCCTTCAACCACACAATCGTCGGAGACATGTTCGGAGGCAACCCGGTCAGGCTGACCGCCTTAGACACAGCATCGAGCGAGTGCAGGAAGCTGGAGATTCCCTGCTGTTTTGGGGTGGCATTATGTGGAGCCGACAAACGCCGCTGGTGCTCATGAAAGGCGCCGTAGCGGCTACGCGATACGTGAATGCCATCCTCCGATCGATAGTGCAACCACACCGCAGCATATTGGCGAGACATTCGTCTTCATGGGCGACAATTCGCACCCCCATCGTGCACATATTGTGAATGACTTCCTTCAGGATAACGAAATCGCTCGACTAGAGTGGCTAGCATGTTCTCCAGACATGAACCCTATCGACCATGCCTGGGATAATTGGAAAGGGCTGTTTCTGGAAGATGCGACCCACCAACCACTATGAGGGATCTATGCCGAATTGCCGTTGAGGAGTGGGACAATCTGAACCAACAGTGCCTTGATGAAGTTGTGGATGGTTGCCACGACGAATACAGGAATGTATCAATGCAAGAGGACGTGCTGCTGGGTATTACAGGTACCGGTGTGTACAGCAATCTGAACCACCACCTGTGACGGTCTCGCTGTATGGTTGTACAACAGGCAATGTGTGGTTTTCATGAGCAATAAAAAGGGCGGAAATGATGTTTATGTTGATCTATATTCCAATTTTCTGTACAAGTTCCGGAACTCTCGGAACCGAGATGATACGAAACTTTTTTTGATGCGTGTAGATTATTTTCAATAGTAATTCCATGTTTCATTGCAGCGCAAATCCAATCAGATCAGCATACCTACGGCTCTGATGTGTATTTATTAATTTACAATTATGTTACGAACTACGGAAGTTAGGCGATCACAGTACACAAATGCTCTTAGAAAAATAGTTTGAACATTATTAACTATTGAACGGTTTATACGACCGTGACACACAGCGTGTGGGGTGACAGCCTAGCCACCACGGACGAACTTCACATATTGCAGTGTTACGTGCCAGTTGTGCCCCGCTGTGCTACCCGCGTATGCCACATCAGAAAAGTTGTCTGTTGGAGGTACTGAGGCAGCCCAGCAATTGGGAAAGACCACCCAATCCTGAGATTACGGGAGCAGCCGACAGAACGCATGTCTTTCACAACTCACTCGTTAACTTAAGGAAAAACGTTTTGCGTGACCCAGTAGCGAATTACAAAATGTGCCAGAAAAGGAAGCAAATAAATTCGTGACTGTTCGCGACATGCCTAGCATGGGAAAGATCATAATTGTCTTGGTGTGTGCGGAGAGCCACAAATGTGTTGTAAAGCGTCTCTGAACAACATTCCGAGAATTTTCGTTCTCTACCTGTACATGTGGAGATTTCCGCTCTCGGTACATGTGAGCAGCCCACATAGAGATGTCTGTGAGAAAAAGATGGTGTGCCCAGATGAATACCTGCCACTTTTAATGTTTGTCCTTGACTAACCAAATAATATCACAATCCAGTATACTGCCACCATAAGCTGCGAAATATTTTCATGTGCATACATTACATTATTACGGAGTTTAGTGATGATTTTATCCTACAGGAACCTTTCTGCTGTCCTAGATTTGTGTACATAGTTATTTCATTTGTGAAAACAGTTAAAAAGAATCTCTAGGCTAAACTTAATGAATTAATTTGACAGTTCACTTTGATGGATGACTTTCTAGTCACATTACCCATCCAACAGTAACAGTAGTAGCCATGTTGGCCATCCAACGAGAATAGTTCTTTTAATAAAAGGTGGCATAAGTGTTAAGTGTTAATTCATGGTATAGGATATCCCCATTCAAAAGTTCATCCAGGTCTGTCTAGCTGCTTCAGCGCGAAGAAGTAACGTACACTCTCACACAAACTACTGCATTTATAATCTATATGGGATTTTAAATATTTTAATTGTGCTAATCTGTTAGATCGTCGCCGCAGTCTCCACATAACACAACAAATGAAAGCAGTATTAAATTTCCCATATCTCCCCATACGTAACCACATAATATTTGTCTAGATTATTGTTTTCTGATTTATTAAACTAAAAATTAATTCGGTCGGTGTTGGTGAGTCGCAAGTACGAATATAGTCGCCGTCAGTTGCCTCCTTCAGCCCAGTTGTGGTACCTTCTCCAGCAGTAACCTGACGATGTAGTTTAAGGAGGGAACTTGTTACTGAGAGCTACAATCACAAGGGAGTCTCTTTTCTAACTTCACCTTATCTGCTTCATTGATAAGTTCAGGTTTCCGTTCTATACACCCACTGGGCTCTCTCTTCAGCAATGTGGTCGATATTCTGTCGGCTTCTACAGAGGATGGTGACAAATCGTGGAAGTAATTTGTGATGCTGGGCTCGAACGCCGTTTGCTCACGTCGTATCACTCTGCCTGGATGCGCCGTGAGAAGCTGATCCTGCTGCTTATGCTGTCTGTATAATCCCGTGGCAGTCTGGATGCAGAAAATACCATTACTTCTGTAATGGCCGATTTTGCGGGTTCATTCGTATTTTATGCCTGTGTGAGAGTTCTTCGAGTAACACGGCAACAAGTACTTTTTTAAAACATTTAAACGAAACTAGCATTTAAGATCCTACCAGCACTATAAAAAAGACACGACAGGATTACAAGTGACGGCTTTGTAAAGGAAATATTATAATGAAAGAGTAACCTCTGGGGAAAAAGATTTTTTTAAATTTAAACCGAACGAATCTTATCGTGCAAAGTAGGATAAAGTGAGAGACGAATGCTTTTACGTCACAACTTGTTGCACGCTTCAAGGTAGATGGTTCAAATGGCTCTAAGCACTATGGGACTTAACATCTGAGGTCATCAGTCCGCTAGACTTAGAACTACTTAAACCTAACTAACCTAAGGACATCACACACATCCATGCCCGAGGCAGGATTCGAACCTGCGACCGTACAGCAGAGCAGTTCCAGACTCAAGCGTCTAGGATCGCTCGGTCACAGCGGCTGGCTCAAGGTAGATGAACGATAGCGATTGCATTGTGGCCTTGATACATGGTATTCGAGAAAAGTTGTTCGCAGATCCTGCGTTACCCTCATAACATCATGCCGAGTTTATACTCTTAGATTACGATAGCAGAAGATTTCTATCGATAGTCCATCTAAGGAATATGAGTAATAAAGCCCTCGATTTTATTTTCAATGTAACTTGAACTTTATCTTTCACATTTCACTGTAATAGAAATAGAACTCATGAACATTCTATATTAATGAAATATTTGAAAAAAAAAAAAGAAGAAACACGTGTCATCGGCCCAACGAAGGCGAGTGGTTTGCTTCAGTGGGCCAGGCAGTTTCCGTGAATGGACTATAATGTAAGAGCTCTGAAATACTACACACCTCGAAGTAAGCGTCAATATATTTCATATTTTTTATGTTTTGTTGGCATCTCAAACTGAATAACATGTAATCGAAGCCAAGGAGACTAGAAGTAGAAATGTCGCATTCATAGGTTGGAAAAATTGACTGTTTACAAAAACACTTTAAAAAAAACATACAATGAAAACAATTACTTAAATTTTGCTGATAGTGACCTACTGAAGCCTAAGATTATACAAAATTCGGGAGGCTCATTTGAGGTAAATCGCACTGCCTCGCATAGCAATACCTAGTCTCCGCCCACAGCGGGTTTTATGTATTGTGAATATGACAAAATGATGTGAACTGCTCATACTTTCCAATGACGGTTGCAAAAATTTAATCACTATCACCATATCACTACGACCTTTCAATCATTAATATTAGTCAATTATGGGAACACAATGCGAACCTTATCGTTTTTCCCCTTTTGCTTTGTGTCTTCGTGGAACACCTCACCACTAAGATGGCGAATCTTTGGCAAGACGGTGCATATTTAATGACCGCTAGCGCCTGCCAATTCGCGGAACCACAGAGAAATCGAGCTGGGCCATCGATCGAGCCAGCCCATCAACAGCAGCCTTAGCCTGCTGGTAGATTACCACTCTATTCGTGTCACATTCCGTAGAACCAGCTTATCATTCAAATCACCAGCTGCGTTCTGTACCAATGAGACGTTCCCTTTGTCCTGCCTCGGAGCTTCCATGGCGCCGCGTGAATTTGTTCTCGCGATTACAATGAGAGTGGATACATTCTTCGGCGATGTAGGGCGCGCGTGATAAATTTTACGACGCATTGCTCGGTAGATTTATTCCGAACCAATTAATTTTGGATTCTGATTAATATTCGGCATTGCCGAACTGTCAAAACCAGTCTAAAATACGAGCACCAGCCTCGGTTTGACCCGCACGACTACAGTTTCAACTGGCCATTGTTCCAAAACCGATGGTCAATGCCCAGCTGCTGTCTACTTTCAGGAAGTTTTCGAGTTCCAATTACTGTACTGGAAAACATACACAGCCAATGGTTCTCCAGTTGGCTCCTAACAAGTTTCACCGATAGCATAAGGTGTTACTTTTACTTTTTTCTTAACTGACGTTTAAAAGGATACAATATGCGAAACAGCCTGCTTGTTCTTAAATCTAAATGATGAAATATTTTGCTGGAGTGCTACTTGTCAAGAAACCAGTTTAAACCCGTACGGTCATACTGAACATTCATACATAACGAAATTTCTAGAACTGTCTGGGATGGGAGATTTATGTCTCTGAGAACAAATAATAAATGCAATTGTATGTGTGGTGTCTGTTTTTTCCGGCATGTTCGAAAGAACAGACAGCAACGACTGATTTAATCAGCCTTTCTTTATATTGATGACTAAAGACAAATTTGTATGACTTAGTTGCCCAGGGTGCTCGAATAACTCATCAGTTGCAATTCAAAAGTGAGGCTGCGAGCAGTGGGGAAAATAAACGGGGCACAAAATCAGTGGTGAGCTGGACTTGGGAATCTGACTCGTAGAAGAGAAGCGAAGAATCCCGTTATATATATTTCTGGTTAGGTCTTATGGGACCAAACTGCTGAGGTCAACGGTCCCTAACCCTACACACTACTTAATCTAAAATAAACTAACTTACGCTAAGGACGACACACACACTGATGCCCGAGGGAGGACTCGAACCTCCGACCGGGGGAGCCGCACGGACCGTGACCAGGCGCCCTAGACGGCGCGGCGAAGAATCCGGGTTCGGGTCCTTGTCGGGTCACAAATTTTCAAGTGCAGCTGTTTTTATTTCAACGTCAAAAGCAGCTAAGTCAGACACATTTCCCTTTCGCTACGAATGATAAATGTTACTTTGCTTGTCTTCGGCCAGCGTTCTTACTCTTTCCGCTGTATGTGCTTGTACTGACAACATGTAAGTAAAAACAATATGCATTTTCTGGCTTAATAATTACTTTATGTACTATTTTAGCCATATTAATTATTTAAATTTGACTACCGTCCTATCTCCTTTTCATGCAAATAACCTTAATGGTGTTTTTAACGTCTTTCAGCAAGCAGCTAAGAGAAGTTGGAGGCGAATTGTTGGAAGGTGCACAGCCGATTACTGTTCGTATTCTTTCGTTAAAAGCTTCCCCCACAGATACCTCTTACTGATCATTTTCTTTACCTTACGTAAAATATTTTCGTAATAACTGTAGAGATTCAACGGTCTCTCGCCACTGAACAATGGCGTTAACCATCCTATTCAATGGCTTGATACAGGCCAACTTATACGAAATTAGATGATTTACCAATGCAGATATAAAGTCAGTCTAACTACAGATAAACCAATGTGCTGCATCGCACGGTACCCTTTGAAAGGAAATTGTTCTCCAGCACCTACGTGACCTGTTTTCTTGTCGCGACAGTTGTTGTTATTGTTGTTGTTGCTGCTGTGGTCTTCAGTCCAGAGACTGGTTTCATGCAGCTCTCCATGCTACTCTATTCTGTGCAAGCTTGTTCATCTCCCAGTACCTACTGCAACCTACATCATCCTGAATCTGCTTACTGTATTCATCTCTTGGTCTCCCTCTATGATTTTTACCCTTCACGCTTCCATCCAATACTAAATTGGTGAGCCCTTCATGCCTCAGAACATGTCCTACCAAACGACCCCTTCTCCTCAATCCTATTCAACACCTCCTCATTAGTTATGTGATCTACCCATCTGATCTTCAGCATTCTTCTGTAGCACCACATTTCAAAAACTTCTATTTTCGTCTTGTCTGAACTGTTTGTCATCCATGTTTCACTTCCATACATCGCTACACTCCACGGAAATACTTTGAGAAATGACTTCCTACACTTAAATTCCGTTCAACTGCTCTTCCAAGTGTCTGATAGCATTACAATGTCAACAGCAAACTCATGGTTTTTATTTCTTCTCCCTGGATTTTAATTCCTACTTCAAATTTTTTTTTTGTTTCCTTTACTGCTTGCTCAATATACAGATTAAATAACATGGGGGATAGGCTACAACCCTGTCTCACCCCCTTCCCAACCACTGCTTCCCTTTCATGCCCCTGCGATCTGGTTATTGTACGAATTGTAAATAGTCTTTCGCTCCCTATATTTTACCTCGGCCACCTTCAGAATTTGAAAGAGAATATTCCAGCCAACACTGTCAAGAGCTTTCTCTAAGTCTATAAATGCTAGAAACGTAGGTTTGCCTTTCCTTAGTCTATCTTCTGAGGTATGTCGTAGGGTCAACATTGTCTGGCGTACTCCTACATTTCTCCAGAATCCTTCTTCTAGTTTTTCCATTCGTCTATAAAGAATTCGTCTTAATATTTTGCTGTCGTGACTTATTAAACTGATATTTCGGTAATTTTCACACCTGTCAGCACTTTCTTTCTTTGGAATTGGAATTATCTTATTCTTAGTGACATCTGGGAGTATTTCGTCTGTCGCATACATCTTGCTGGCCAGATCGAAGAGTTTTGTCATGGCTGACTCTCCCAAGGCCATCAATAGTTCTAACGGAATGTTGCCGACTCCCAGGGCCGCGTTTCCACTTAGGTCTTTCAGCACTCCGTAAAATTCTTCACACAATATCGGATCTCCCATCTCATCTTCATCTACATCCTCTTTCATTTTCATAATACTGCCCTGAAGTACGCCGTCCTTTTATAGACTAAATATACTCCTTCCACCTTCTCGCTTTCCCTTCTTTGATTAGGACTGGTTTTCCGTCTAAGCTCTTGATATTCAAACAGGCGGTTCTCTTTTCTTCATAGGTCTCTTTAATTTTCCTGTAGGCAGTATCTATGTTACCCCTAGTGACATGTGCCTCTACATCCTTACATTTGTCCTTTAGCCATCCCTGCTTAGCCAGTTTGCACTTCCTGTCGGTCTCACAAAAATGGTTCAAATGGCTATGAGCACAATGGGACTTAACATATTAGGTCATCAGTCCGATAGAACTAAGAACTACTTAAACCTAACTAACCTAAGGACATCACACACATCCATGCCCAAGTCAGGATTCGAACCTGCGACGGTAGCGGTCGCGTGGTTCCAGACTGAAGCGCCTAGAACCGCTCGGCCACATCGGCCGGATGTTGGTCTCATTTTTAAGACGTTTGTACTGTTTTTCTTCTGCTTTATTTACTGAATTTTTATATCTTCTCCTTTCATCACTTAAATTCAGTATCTCTTGTGTTACCCAAGTATTTCTACCAGCCCTTGTCTTTTTACCAACTTGATTCTCCGCTGCCTTCACTATTTCATTTCTCAGAGCTACCCATTCTTCTTCCACTGTATTCCTTTGCCATCTTCCTTTCAGTCGTTCCCTAATGCTCCCTCTGAATCAACAACCTCTGTTTTTTTTCTGTTTATCCTGGTCCCATCCCCTTAAATCGCCACCATTTTGCAGTTTGTTAAGTTTTAATTTACATTTCATAAATTGTGGCCAGAGTCCAGATCTGCCCCTGGATATATGTTAAAATTTCAAACCTGGTTCCTAAATCTCTGTCTTACCATATAATCAATCCGAAACTTCCGGTGTCTCCAGGTCTCTTCCATGTGTACAGTCTTCTTTCACGATTCTTAAACCAAGCGTTATTTATGATTAAGTTACGCTCTCTGTAAAATTCTACTAGGCAGCTTCCTCTTTCATTCATTATCCCCACACATTCATCCTACGGCTTTTCCTTCTCTTCCTTTTCCTGCTACCGAATTCCAGTTCCACATGATTATTAAATTTTCGTCTCCTTTAACTATGTGAACAATTTCTTTTATCTCATCTTACATGTCTTCAGTCTGTTCATCACGTGTGGGGCTAGTTGGCACATAAACTTGTACCACTGTGGTGGGTGTGGGCTTAATGTCTATCTTGGCTACAATAATGCGTTCACAATGCTGTTCGTACTAGCTTATCTGCGTTCCTACTTTTTATTCATTATTAAACCTACTTATGCATTAACCCTTTTTCATTTTGTATTTGTAACACTGGATTCACCTGACCAGAAGTCTTGTTCCTCCTGCCACCGAACTTCACTAATTTCCACTATATATAACTTTAACCTATCCATTTCCCTTTTTAAATGTGCTAAATTACCTGCCCGATTAAGGGACCCGACATTCCACGCTCCGATCCGTAGAATTTCAGTTTTGTTTCTCCTGATAACGATGTCCTCCTTGAGTAGTCCCCGCCCGACAATTAAATTACGTAATATTTCATTTTGATGTCGGCCTTTGGGAAACTCTTACTTAAATGTCTCACTATGTGACAGAACACAACGCTGAAAGTCTCCACAAATTAACTCGCCCAAAGTCAACTTGTTGAAAGAAACACAAAATCATCAAACCTCAAGTTTCCACGGTAACAAATGTAATTTATTGCCCTGAATTACACCTCGCCCAGTCCGCCGCGTTCACTACTTACCCCCTCCCGTTATCAAGTAGCACCACACTTTGGCTGAATCCATCTTTCTACCGAACAACTGCGCGGTCACTAAGCCGCAATACTCGCCTAGAAAACTGGAAAAGGACTAAACAGAACTGTATATCTGCACATGGCGACGCACATCCAATTCTTGTAGTCTTTCCATGATTAGGAAGTGGTTTTATTTTGTAGCTCACTGAGAGTTACTAACTCCATCTTCAAGAAGTTAAATACTTTAGAACCTCAACTCCGCCCCAAAGGGCTCATTTGATTTCGCGAACTCCAACGAACTAAACGAAACAATCCTCTCGGAGGAGCATCCGAAACTGAGCATTACAGCACAGGTTCAAAATACCGCTTCAGTTGCAAGTTCTTTTTATGTGCATCATCAGGTGTTGTACAGAAAATAAACAAGAGACCGGAACTGACAATAGTTTTTACACGCAGTAGTACATATTAAAAAGCAATACAGAAGTACTATGTAACATTTTAGAAACCAGCGATCGCGCTAGCTGCGGTAAAACCTAAGTCAGTGGCAAAGTGACACCAGGCACTACTGCGGACGACTGCCTGGATCAAGAAATGCGCAGCGAACACCAGGACGGGTACACTCCGTGCCGTGACACCGGCCACACACCGGTGTATCGCCAGCGATCGCAGAGCACGGAGTAGCGTAGTCTGAGGGAGCAAACCAGAGTCGCAAAAGTACTGCCATCGGATATGTTGACCGGAAGAACAACTGGTATACTAGTTTTGAAAGTTTGGACTGTAAGGTTTTGGTACCTTTCTTTTTGTACAGTAGCGAGAAGCTGTTTAATAGGAGTGGCACATGTGTATGTTCTTTTAACTCAGTACTGTGGCGCGTTGTTCCACGTCACCATTTATGTCCCACTACACTAAAAAGTTGCCTGCCACCCATGGAAAGGGAAAAATTTTCGTTGTGTTTTACGGTTTATACATTAATTTTATGCGTCGACTTCCAGTGAGTCTTACTACAGTTCTGTACTGCCCTGTTTAATATGTTCCTTCACCACTCACAATGTACCTTTAACGTTTTTCATGTTTTTCTTTTTCATTTTGAACGTAATTCACTAATTAAAATTGTGAATGCTCGGGCTAGTTGGCCCAGAGTTGTTCTTTCCGTCAACAGATGGCAGTATTTTTGCGATTACGGTGTAACATTTTTATTCTCCCTTCGGGTACGCTCACTCCGTGCTCTGCGATCGCTGGTGGTACAGCGCCTCCTTTACTCGTCCACCGCGGCACTCGGGGTCACAGCTAGGAGTGTCCCGGTGTTCACTGCACATCTCTTTACCCAGGCAGTCATCCGCAGTAGTGTCTGGTGCCACTTTGCCATTGACTTAGTTTTTACCGCAGCTAGCCCGACCGCTGGTTTCTAAAATGTTACATAGTACTTCTGTATTGCTTTTTAATATGTACTACTGCGTGTAAAAACTATTGTCAGTTCCGGTCTCTTGTTTATTTTCACTACAGCACCTGATGATGGGCATATAATAGCCCGAAACCGGTCGTGTTTTAAATAGAAAGAACCTTACAACTGAAGGTGAATTTTCAACCTCTGCGAACTCAACGAAATTATTTTTCATATCTAGTCCTTTCAGCCAACCAGCTTTAGGGATAGAACTTAGGTATATTCATTGAAAGTTTCCTCTTCAGCAAAGAGCTTCTCCTTGCCAGAGCTTTTCAAAGTTCGGTTCCAATAGGTGACAGAAAACACCTGACCATCTTGAGATAGTCATTCGCTGCTGAAATACGCATAGTAGGCCCCATTCACAATCCTTTTAGGAAGATCACGGAAAGACCGATCAAGCGTCTCGCAGCTGGACAAAAAGCCCCTACCCCTGGACACTGGAGACCAGCTCTGACGACCAGAATTAGCCACAGGATAAACAAACGGGCGCGAACATGAACGATGTGTCACCCCAGTTATCACAAATAAACTGTTCCTATATTGTAAAAAAAAATGGCTCTAAGCACTGTGGGACTTAACATCCGAGGTCATCAGTCCCCTAGAATTAGAACTACTTAAACGTAACTAACCTAAGGACATCACAAACATCCATGCCCGAGGCAGTATTCGAACCTGCGACTGTAGCAGCAGCGCGATTCCGGACTGAAGCGCCTAGAACCGCTCGGCCGCAGCAGCCAGCATTCCTGTATTGTAAAAAAAAAGCCGACGTTCTTAACTGCTTGTCTATTATTTTTTCTGTCACAGTTTAGAATGGCTCATACTGAAATCAACAGATCGTAAACGGCACCCAGCGTGTGTACATTTTCGTTTTATGGCACCAAACTCAGGTTTTATTGGGACGATGCAATCCCCTTCTCGGAACAACACTTGCACAGTTTAACGATCACAGTTACTGAAAAACTATTTTATAGACTTGACTGATTAACGCCCCTTTACGTGTTGCCAGAGGACCCACGGGAAACTTAGGAAAATCTAGTATAAAAAACGCTATCGTGCTTCATAATTGTAATAAACCGGAGGAACGTACTGGACTGACTTGATTACCAGAGCGTTACAATTGAAGCGCTGAGAACCATACGGGCCTGAAGCACACTGTCATCGCTTTTGAGATTTTAGCCCGAATGGATACTCTTGTCATATGTTGATCTTATAGTGAACCAGTTTTAGATACATAGCGTTTGGAAATTTCCGTTACAGACTTCTAGGACTTGTAGAGGATAGTGTGCACACTGTATTTCGAATAGCAACCCATGTACGGAAAACTGCCGTTTCCGATCTACCATGGTTTCACTTCAGATGTCTAACGCATCCACGTCTGCTGAGGGAAAGTGAAAAGTCTCTACACAAGATGACGTCTACTACGTCATACTGTCAGCTGACGCCACTTAAAGTATGCATTGCTGTCAGACTTAACCAATGCCAGTGCATCTTCTATACAGTAAACACAGTTCGCCACACATTTTCATAATACACAGACACGTTCCCTGTGTATGGCAAAGCTCGAGGTGACGGAAGAGCTACTGGTTGGCTGTGTCACGAACGTTTTCTGCAACGTAGGACGCCATCGCAGAAACGTTTTGCCCAAGTTGCGCAGATACTTTCACCCTCAGAAGGCGAAACACTGATGCTCCACGGCCATGTGCACGCCAGAATTTGGAGAAGATGGACTACAAAACGTTGAAGTGAACCCGTCAACGAGTACTCGAACAATTGCGCGTGCAATGGTGTCAGTCGCAGTATCGCCTGGGACGTTCTGCGTGACCAACAGTTACATCCGTACCACATTAAAAGGGCACACGCTACGGATCCAGCCGATTTTCCACAAGGCGTTGCCTACTGCACGTGGTTGCTGCGCCGCTGCATCGACACACCCCTGCTTCCACGCCGAGTCCTGTTCACAGATGAATCTAGGTTTACTAGGGACGGCGTTCTGAATTCGCGAAAGAGTCGCGTCTGGGCGGACGAAAACACTGCATGTTGCGGGATTTTAGCACCGGTGCGGTACTAATGCGCAGTCAGGTTTTCTGGAGGGTCATGTGACTGGGTGGTACCTCCTTCCTCTCATGCCAACTGGTCCTGCATATTTGATCTTCCTACAAAACGTACTGCACCTGTTCTTGGAAGCTGTGGAACTGAACGTCCGTCAGGAAAAACGGTTTCATCATAGTGGTGCACCACTTCAAAATCTCACGTGTGTTTCGGAGACATCTCAACAGACGATATGGTGAAAGATGAGCAGGCCGAGGTGGTCCAAGCGCGTGGTCGCCGCCGTCGCCCCGTTTAACTAGTACCGACTACTTCCTGTGGGACCGCATGCAAAGTTTAATTTACGGAACCCCTTGAGATATAGAGTAAGATGCGCTAGCACGGGTTCTGACCGCTTCACTAGAAACTGGAGAGACACAAGATGGGATGGAGAGTGTGTACCAGTAGGTACAATGTCTGTAACAACGCTAGTGGTCGCCACACCGAGCCACTGTTGTAATGCATCATCAGTACTGTTCTGTAAGTACAGTATGCTGGCTTCTATTTTGTTCTGTTTGTTCTGGAATTATGTAAACACTTAGTGTTTAATATTAATATTAACATCTGTGCTTAAGTAAGAAATGGATGTCTGATTATGTTGCCTTTCGAATCGTTACCATTAATTGTACTGCGTCACAGATACTTCAGTTCCTCGGTCAGAACAGGATGGATTAAACATGCGATCTGAAACCACCGTTTCCGGACGTTGGTTCCATTCAAAATATTACGTACTCACTTCCCTCTACAAGTCTTAGAAGTATGTAATGTGAATTTCCTAACATCCTGTATTCCGTAGGCCCACACTGCATACACGCTGAAGCATCACAGAAAAATTCTGTATTCAAATACAGAGATATGAAAACAGGCAGACTATGGCACTGCGCTCGCCAACGCCTGTATAAGACAACAAGCATCTGGCACAGTTGTTCGATCGGTTACTGCTGCGACACTGGCAGGTTATCAAGATTTAAGTGAGTTTGTAGGTGTTGTTACAGTCGGCGCACGAGCGACGTGACACAGCGTCTCCGAGTTAGTGATGAAGTGTATTTCACGAGTGTACCGTGGATATCAGGAATCCGATAAAACATCAAATGTCCGACATAGCTGTGGCTGCAAAAAGGTCCTGGAAGAACGGGACCAACAACGACTGAGGAGAATCGTTCAAAATGACAGAAGTGCAACCCTTCCGTAAATTACTGCAGATTTCAACGCTGGACCAGTATCAAGTGTCAGCGTACGAACCGTTCAACGAAACAACATCGATATGAGCTTTCGAAGCCGAAGGCCGACTCGTGTACCCTTGATGACTGCACGACACAAAGCTTTACGCCTCCCCTGGCCCGTCAACACCGACGTTGGACTGATGATGGCTGTAAACATGTTGCCTGGTCGGACGAGTCTCGTTTCAAAATGTATCGAGTAAATGGACGTGTACATGTATGGAGACAACCTCATGAATCCATGGAACCTGCAGGACGCTGATCAAGCTGGTGGAGACTCTGTAATTGTGTGGGGCGTGTGCAGTTGGAGTGATATGGGACCTGTGATACGTCTAGATACGACTCTGACAGGTGACACGTACGTAAGCATCCTGCCTGATCACCTGCATCCATTCATGTCCATTGTGGGTTCCCACGGACTTGGCAATTCCATCAGGACAATGCGATACTCCACACTTCCAGAATTGCTAAAGAGTGGCTCCAGGTACACTCTTCTGAGTTTAGACAATTCCGCTGGCCACCAGACTCCAGAGGCATGAACATTATTGAGCATATCTGGAATGCCTTGCAAAGTGCTGTTCAGGAAGGTCTCAGCCCTCTCGTACTCCTACGGATTTATGGTTTCAGTTACCTCCAGCACTACTCCAGACATTAGTCGAGTCCATACCATTTCGTTTTGCGACACTTCTGCGCGCTCGCTGGGGCCCTACATGATATTAGACAGATGCACCAGTTTCTTTGGCTCTTCAGTGTATGAACATTCTCGAAAAGCTGTCTCACCGATTTCTCAGATATTCTTTTCCAGTAGTATCTGTTCATTATGTACTTATTTAGTTTCACATTAATCACAAATTTTACACTGTAAAAAGACACTATTGCCACTATCCTATACACGTAAATTTTGTGAATTAAAATGAGTAATCAATATAACTTTAAATATTAATTAATATTTCATGCAATAAAGTGGGTACATTAGTTTTTCATAGGAAGTACAGGGTGTTGAGGCCTAGTTAAAAAAACAATTCAGTCCTATGACACAGGTAGTTTGTCTATAAATTTTATTTTCATAAACATCTGTTTTTCTCAAAACTCTGTTTCTACGCTTTGGGCCCTTACGGTTCTCAGTGCCTCAAGTAAAGGAGGAAACTTAAGAAAGTGGTAAGACGTGAAAAAATAAGTCAGCCAGAAAAAAATCTCCGATATTTCACATTAATTTGTACACCACCTCTAAACGTAATACACGAACTTCTGAAAATATTTTCCTCGTTATGGGACGTTATAACAATGATTCGTCTTAACACCGAAAACTGCGACGGTCAACTTACATGCACAAAACTGAATCTTGGCTTGTCTTCAATAGCACCTTCTACCTGACAGCGGCAGTCATTAGGTGGGTAGAATTCTATCACGATAGTTGATGAAAAACTTTTATGTCGTTCACGAGCTGTGGAACATAACTAAGCAAATAAACAACTAGCTATCATGCAATGTTCTTCCGCAACGGTGGACAGACTGTGCATTCCGACCGAGAATGACCAAGCTCAAGAGACTATCACAGTTTTTTTCAATATGTAACTCGGCGAGTAAGAGAGTTCTCACCAGCAAATGGAGAGTTTTTCTCTGTCGTTTATTTGATCCCACGTAATTAGTAGAGGGCAGCAAGTCAAAGTGTGGAAATTACGCGACGCCATAGCAATGACTGAGGAAACCTGTTCCGTTTGTTGGTGTGATCTCTTTTACCCGCCGAGTTGCATATTGAAAAAACGTGACAACCTCTTGAGCTTGGTCATTCGAAGCGGAATACTGTTTCAATGAAACTCGGCCAATGGAAATACCGTTTCTACACTTATGTATAGCTTTCTAGAACCTTAACCTCAGACCTGATGAATCACAAACTGTCTCAGGAAAGTTACAGTAGTTTTGATATTGCTCCATAGTTTTCATTGGGCTTCCTTGCTTGACCGTACGGTCGTACGTTCAGTTTCCACGACGAGAACAGCAGTCGTGTTGCACCGTCCAGCTGTCGTGGGGGAAACAGTTCGACAGTCTGCACCAACAGAAGGGAAACGAACAGCCAGAGGGTAAACCGACAAAACACGACCAGCGAGCGGCACAACCGGAGTGTGGCCGGAAGAGAACAGCGGGGCTTACACCGCACCACAGCCAACATCGAGGGGTCATGTGACGCCGAGTCACCAGGACGCAGCAGCGCATAACAGGGGCCTAAAAAGAACATTTTTTCCACGTGGCCACAAACACACACAGCCAGGTTGGAGTGCAGACATCTAACACAAATTTGAATGATAGATACTCTGTTCTGAAATTACTTGTCGGGAGTGTAGGTCTACATGGAAGTGAACTGGAGGAGATGAGCAGTACAGACCAGAAGAGGATAGTAACTTCTGAAATGTAGTTTTACGACCGCGTCGCAGAAGCTGAGTCAACGTGTAGTGAGTGGGGCAGCAGACTGGGCGCACGCCAGATAAGGAGGACCGGATTCTACAGGATATTCAGACGAACCCTAGTGTAAGCTCCATCCAGATCTGGTGTACGCACAGTCCCGCTGTTTCCCTGCATGGTCATCTGTCTGAAAGGACCCACAACCACACAAACGCCAAAGAAGCTCTCGAAATGTTGTGTAACGCGGTTGGTGTCTGTGAGGGAACTTGGTTTGGTACAGCGGTGCTGCCTCTCGACCGTTTCCATCTGGTTGGCCGTACACGAACACAATCTCGGCTTGTTCCCGACATGAAGAACGGACCATTCTGTTGCTTACAGAGCGCTGCATCAACCGTGCATCCTGAAACACACAAGAAACGCACGGCACGTGGTCAGAGGAACCGTCATTCGTCAGCGCCATCTATCGTGGCAACGATGCATTTCGGAACCATGTTCATAGGACCTTTTTTCCTCCATTGCCATTCAAGAAACAGTCCCTGCAATTTGTCGGTCTTATTAACGTTCACCCTGCGTAAGGGGCGTACCAGCAATCCACTAGCAGTCATTGCACCTGACAATGGCCATGGAGTGCTTGCCAGAAAGCTCGTTTAATTTTAATCACTTGACGCGGCTGGGAACCCGAGAACTTTTTATTCAATGTTACCCCCGCTAGTCTTTGCATTCGTACATTAGTTTTACGGAAGACTGCTGAAGATTACAATGCAGAGGTACTGAATGAAGTTGGGAAGAAAAAGAGCTTGATTGCAGAACTTAATTAAAAATTGGGTAGCCGTCAGTGAATAGTTAATTTGGTAACGGGTGGAAAGTATGCGTGGGCGGAGGGGGGGGGGGGGATATTGTGGGAGAAGACCACGGTTTGAATACAGTAAGCAGAGTGAAATGAGTTTAGGCTGCAGTGGCTGTACAGAAATGCAGAGACCTACACAAGATAGATTAGTGTAGAGCGCTGCATCAACCAACTCTGCGGCCTGAAGACTACACCATCAACACACACAGCGGAGTAACTGGATTCTTACAGCTTGCACATTTTGTACATCGAACGCTACCATAAGCTGCGTGAAAGCCACGTTTCGTCTGTCAGTTCACTGCAAACCTGAAGCAGTGTCGGTATTAAGAAGAGAGAAGGGATAGCCACAGAGCCCCCCTGATCTGCTGCCAGCCGGTAATTGGTCAGTCCGGTCGCGTCCTGTACCTTGGAACCCTTGACACAGTACTGGCCAGGCCTCACCGTTTGGTGAAGCGACATTGATCATCAATTAGCAGTTGGAGGCTAAGCCTCTTTGATAATGCTGCTCATCTCAAAACATGTAAATGTACGCCTCACTGACAAACACGAGCCAGTGTTCACACACAACATACCGTAATCCGGCCACTGCCAGCAATGAACAGTAGAGATGCAGAAATCAGCATTACGTGTACACAGCTTTTAACGTTATTGTGCTGTTTGAACTAAAAGTGATCCAAAATGACCACAACTTTTTTATTAACTGAAGCAGCTAGTTTCAGCTGCAAGTGTAATCGGAGTGACCCTTCTTCTGCAGAAGCTGCTACGTGAAAGGATATTTCAAATGACTCGTAAAGCTGTATAAATTTGTATTATAAATGCAATTAGCAATATGTAAGTGAATGACCCTTTATACGCATGGTCAGAGAACGCAAACATAATATTTATCAGGAATTCCGTTAAAAATAAAATAAAAAATTATTTCTGAAATTTGTTCTTCAAAAATTCTTTTTTTCTTCTATTTCAAATAGCCTACTCTCTCCTGCCTTGGTCACTGCTTGTGTAAGCATAAGTAATTCTGCTGCTTCATTAACTGGAAATGTTTTTGAGGGTGATGACCATCATTTTCACAGATGAGGAACCACAGCTTCCAGTGACTTTTATTACTTGTAACGCTTTCCGGAACAACGGCTTAGCGACGAACCATTATCAACCATTTTTTACATCTCCTGCAGATCGCCACTAACGGTAGCAGACTTTTTCAGAGCGTCCAGATATTATTTCACTGCGAAGTTCGATGTCCAAGCGCGAAGAAAATTAGTGCGCCTGTTATAATTGACATTCACGCAGTCGTGAATAAGAAATTGCGAGCTTTTTATCCTTGCAGCGGAGAATGGGTCTGCGTATCTTCATTCTGAAAATATTTCCTTTACCAATAACAGGCGTCCGGCCATCCAGATTTAGGTTTTCCGTGATTTCCCTAAATGGCACGGCCGAGTTCCTTCCTAATGACATTAAAGCCAACGTTTCTTCCTTCCTTCCTTCACTAACGTAACTCTTTCTCGGCTAGGGACACAGAGATATATACTGGACACAGAATCCGTTCTTAAACTTCCTTTGAAAATATCACATAAGCTTAGTCTCTTCCACTTTATTTGTGTGAACCAAATTATTGTTACTCAAGACTGTGTTTCGCAGACCCATCAGAGAGAAACAATTGAGCGCCAGGTACAGTACAAGGATGTGGTGTGGTCGACAACTCCAGTTTTCCCATCACCTATCACGATGACCAAATGGGCATTGTCATGGTGGATTTGTATCGCATTCAGACTGTTCTGCGGTCTCTTCTTCCTAATGGATTCTTCAAACTTTTGGTGTGCTAATATGCCAGTCGCTACTGACAGTTCGTCTGCGATCCAGGATCGATGGAGAGTGAAGTCCTCGCAAACCGAAAACCAGCTACCGTGGATTTCTGCGATAATCGCTCGCTCTTACTCTTCTTGAGCATTTGAGAAGCGGTGCGACTCTATTCCCTCGACTGAATTATTGATTCTGCATCTTATAAGTATTTCTGCGTTAAACTACACACTACGTTTTTTTTCAAATCGGGAGTGGACTGTCGGAGTATCACGTTAACACTCTGCCATAGTTCCAGGTTACTGAATTGCATAGTATCCAAATCTCAGCTGTTGCGCAAGCATGTTCATGACTCTCCTGAAACATTCACCATCTGCAACAGAACCCCCGTCCCAGAGGTGACATGACTTCCAACAACTAAGGAGGTTTTCGCCCAGCTTCTACATTATGTGAGCTCCAAATTGCTCCATGAAATTGTTTCAACATTCAAGACTTTCATCCATCAGCCTGCCGGAGCAGAATACAGGCGATTTCATCGCCATTTCATGTTCCCACAAATACCATTCCGCGGCGAAATGCCGTTCCTGTCAAGATTCTTGCATGTTTCCAACAGGTTCAGGAAAGCTTGTGCCTCCATGAGAAACGCACAAACTCTTGTAACGGAACGACCCTCCCCAGTTCGCTGCGGGTCGGCCCGCGCCAGGCCTAAAAGAGAGAGACACTTCTGTAATATGTATGGATTATATGTGATGATACCGTTTGGCAGTCCTACAATTTGTTATACCCACGTATTTGTATGAGTTGACCTATTCCATTTGTGACTGACTAATATTGGAAGCACTGAATACTATATTTCTGCATTTTCTGAAATGCACGATTTTACATTTCTGAACATTTAAAACAAGTTCCCAATGTTTGCACCACCTTGAAATTTAGTCACAATCTGAGCGAATACCTGTGCAGTTTCATTTTCCTTTTCTTTTTTTCTCAGGTGGTGCTTAAATGTAGATAAGTACATCAACTGCAACAATCCACAGGTTACATTGTCTACCTCGCCACAAGTACATTCTGAGACAAAATAAGAATTAACCACGAAGGAAATGAGTAGATGTCATGCACATATATAGACAAACAAATGATTACAATTTCAGAAAAATTGGACGATTTATTCAAGCGGAGGCGCTTCACAAACTCAACAAGTCAGTTACGAGTTGGTCCACCTCTGGCCCTTATGCAAGCAATTATTCGGCGTGGTATCGATTGACAGATCGATGGATGTCATCCTGAAGGACGCTGTGCCAAACTCTGTCCAATTGGCGCCTATGATCGTCAGAATCTCGAGGTGATTGGATGGCCCTGCGCATAATGCTCAAACATTCTCAACTGGCGGGAGGTACGGCGATCTTGTTGGCCAAGGTACGGTCTGGCAAGCAGTAGAAACTCTCGCCATGTGCGGGAGGGCTTTATCTTGCTGAAATAAGAGCCCAGGGTGGCTCGCCACGAAGGGTGACAAAACGGGGCGTAGAACATCGCCGGCGTACCGCTGCACTGTAAGGGTGCCGCGCATGACAACCAAAGGAGTCCTATTTTGAACAGTTCTCGGGTATCCGACCGAGTAGCGTCGTAATTTCTCCACAATATTTCGGCAGACGTACACGCTGCCATTTTCAGGTGGTTTCTGACGAATGCCGTGCTGTTCCTCACGGCACCCTATATATACTAGCCGTTACCCCTCCACCGTTCCTCTCCTGGTCTCTTTGGTGCGGCCGGCGCGGCGGCTACTGGAGGTGGTGGGGGAAGCGGCGCCTGGGTGTGATCTGGGGTCTGTAGTCTCCCTGCCGCCGCCGTCGGGGGCGGTCCTCGATCTCAGGGATCGCATCTTTCTCTCCAGGCTGAGTGCAGGGTTCCAAGCCTGACTAAGTTGAAGGCCACTGTCTTTATTAATTGGATCGTTTTGTAGTCTGATTTCGATGGCCTCTTTAGTAACGCAGTCATAGAAGTAGGAGGATTGACAGAGTATTTTTGTTTTTTATTAGTCCACAGTATGGTCAGTCTTTAAACAATGGTCAGCCACGGCTGATTTAGTGGCCTGGCGTAATTCGGTATGGCGCTTGTGTTCGCGGCACCATATTTCGGAAAAGTGGCTACAACCAGAAGCAAATAAGACACGCATTCAGACAGACTGCGCCAAGAGAACAAGAAGAAGAAACAGAAGAACACAAGTCATTGGCGTGCATTCCGTTTGTCGGAAACACCTCAAGAGAAATCGGTGCCGGCCGCGGTGGCCGTGCGGTTCTAGGCGCTTCAGTCTGGAACCGCGCGATGGCTACGGTCGCAGATTCGAATCCTGCCTCGGGCATGGATGTTTGTGATGTCCTTCGGTTAGTTAGGTTTCAGTAGTTCTAAGTTCTAGGGGACTGACGACCTCAGATGTTGTCCGATAGTGCTCAGAGCGATTTGAACCATTTTTTGAGAAATAGGTAGAATCCTGGGGAAATACAATGTGAAATGTGTATTCAGATCCCCTGCAAAAACCTTGACTCTAGTGGGTTAAGTGAAAGATGACCCAGGCCTTCGAAAACCAGGCGTTTATCAAATTCCCTGTCAGTGCCGAAAATCATACATTGGGGAGACAGTCCGCACTGTAGAAGAGAGGTGCCGCGAACACAAGCGCCATGCCGAATTACGCCAGGCCACTAATCAGCCGTGGCTGACCATTGTATAAAGACTGGCCATACTGTGGACTATGAAAAAACAAAAATACTCTGTCAATCCTCCTACTTCTGGGACTGCGTTACTAAAGAGGCCATCGAAATCCGACTACAGGGCGATCTAATTAATAATAAAGACAGGGGCCTTCAACTCAGTCAGGCTTGGAACCCTGTACTCAGCCTGGAGAGAAAGATGCGATCCCTGAGATCGAGGACCGCCCTCGACGGCGGCGGCAGGGAGACTACAGACCCCAGTTCACACCCAGGCGCCGCTTCCCCCACCACCTCCAGTAGCCGCCGCGCCGGCCGCACCAAAGAGACCAGGAGAGGAACGGTGGAGGGGTAACGGCTAGTATACATAGGGTGCCGTGAGGAACAGCACGGCATTCGTCAGAAACCACCTGAAGATGGCAGCGTGTACGTCTGCCGAAATATTGTGGAGAAATTACGACGCTACTCGGTCGGACACCCGAGAATTGTTCACATTGGAAATAAGCCGGGAGAACTTCAGATCGCATACAAAGGAGTGCTGCTATGAAATAAAATGGCATCCCAGAGCATGAGACCTGGTTGTAGGGCCGCACGGTAGGCGACAATCAGGCTGGTGTTCCACGGCTGTCTGAGGCGTCGCGAGGTGCGTCTTCGCTGTTCACGGGGGCTCAACACGCAGGGGGAACCGTCACTGAAGACACTCTGTTCCAGCCAATGAGGTTCCAGGCCGAACTGGACTGTCGCCAGGCGTACGGCGCCAGAGGCAAGGTTGCATATCTTTTCATAGCAGGATCCCTTTGGTTGTCGTCCGCGGGACGCTTACAGCACAACGGTACGTCGATGATATTCTGCCCCCCCCCCCCCCCCCCCCCCCCCCCGGCTTGTTGCTCTTCATGGGCTTACATTTCAGCGAGACACGCTCGCACATAGCGAAAGTTTTATGCGGCTCGTCTTCTCGCTTGCTAAACTCTACCTTGGCAGCAGGGTCGCAGGATCTCTCACCGTTGGAGAGCATTATAGGCAGGGCCCTCCAAACAGTTCGGGATTTTCACGCTTTAACGCGCCAACTGGACAGAATTTGGCACGATATCCCTCAGTAAGACATCCAACAACTCCGTCAATCAGTATCAAACAGAATAATGCTCCCATGCGGACCAAAGGTGGATCAACGAATTACTGATTCGCTCAGTTTGCGAAGATATTCCTCTTGAATAAATAACGCAATTTTGCTGAAAATGTATCACTTTTTCGTCTGTACATGTACGGCACATCATCACATCTACCGATTTAGGACCCATTCGGACAATTCCATCGTAGTGCGCCTTTTTTAAAACACGAACAGTAAGGGTCCCAAGAACGTTTCTTGGTGTGCGCCTCAAGTTACCCTCACATCAGTCGATAACTATCTATCTATGTTTTGCTTTGTTTGCGGTACAGTCCCCGTCGTGTTGGAGAAGAGAAAAATCCTTCCCCGGCAAGATGCCACGTTCTGCCGCTTCCAGCGTTGACAGCAGTGAAAGAGCCGCAGGTGCGGGCGTCTACCTGCGGTCACCTCGCCGTGCCCTCCACGTGGGCCACCGGAACGGCAGAGGCGCCCACACGTGATGCGTGGCGGCCGGCACGTACCTGCAACACACAGAGAGAGAGAGTCCACCTCCATTCGCCGTTCCGCTTGTAGCTGCGACAAGTGTCTAGGCTATCACGAGAAGCAGGCGTCGTAAAGGCTGTTTCATTACATCACTGTTTCGCATGGCTGAGCAGGTTGTGTGGCAGACTCAGGAGACCGCACCCTTCTTGGCAAACGCCATGTCCCTCTCAATGGAGGAACGTCGCCAGAAAGGTCAGTTGCAGGAATTGGTATGACAAGCACGACAAATACCGCCACGATTCAACAAACGTACAGGGGCCCGGCTCGCGTCGAAGAGAAACTGTTCTTGTACGGCACTGATGTCTACAGGGATGCTCTACCTTTAGAAAAGTGTCTGAAAACATGGAGATATTTGTAACTGATGAGTATTATGTGGAGACAGTGGTGGCTAAACATCAACATGACCCAATGGCAGGGCCTCCAGGCCTAGAGCGACAGTCACACCCAACATCAGAATATAGGAATTACTGCCCTCTCCCACGTGAGAACTGCTGCCTGAAGATGTCGTCACTCGGTAATGACTCTCACTAACGTCACATCCAGTCGTGTCGCTGTTGACCCGTGTTTTTACACTACTGTCAAAAACATGTAATTTAGTACGTGTAAATAGGCGAAAAGACTAGATAGTTTTTAACAGCATCTTCGTTGAATCGTAACTGGAATCGTTCATAACCATAAAATATATACAGATATCGTTGCAATGCAAATGTGACAATATATTAGATCCGAAAGAAGAATCTTAAGAAAGTATAATTCATCTAAGGATGATGATGCTTGCAAAACATTTCAACCGCCTCTCCAGTGTTTTTGATCGTAGTAAGGTCCTTGCCAACTAAGAAAAGGAGAAAAGTCATAAGAGTCGCGATGTTTGTCATGGGATTATGTAACCAATGTCAAATCGATATGGCACTGAAAAAAGAAATCTGTTGGGAGTGGCCTCCAGAAATTAAGTAGCTCAATGGCCATGACAATGATGTCAGCGCATTCTCTGTAAATGTAATATGTATTAGGGTGAGAGCAATTAAACTGCTACATTATTGCCCTCCACCATTCAAAGTTCGGTGACTTACAAGAAATTTACATTAGAAATCCGTTCTTCGATCCCGAAATGTTGCAACAATATTCAACGCACACTGTATTTCAAATACTATGAGCATGTCACATTGTAGAACCACTGAGAAGCTTAAATGAATGCATGAAAGAATACGCCTCTATTCATATAATCTTGTGTTCTTATGAACTCGGTTCCGAGTTACCAAGGCGCTACTTGCAAGAATATAGCGCGAATATGTTACAGTTGATGTAAATTAACTCAAGTTTCTCAAAGGAATACTAATAAAATAATGTCAGCTATATTTCAAATACATACGGCCAGTGTTTCTGCTAAGATACTGCAATAGTTTTCGGATCACTTATTTGACGACTTCCGTCACTGACCTCGACAGGTGTGACCAGCCCACAATGGCTTGTCTTTTATATTTTCTATTTTAAAATTCTGTGACTAAAGCTTTATCGCTTGCTATTTGTTTTATACGTGATGTGTAAGTCCCACGCCTTTCCTTTTTATACTGCTAGTCAGTACTTATAAAAAAAATGTTTCCTAAAACTTTGTACTTATGCTATAGGCCAGTATAAATGTTTTATTTCTTATGAAGGCACTCTTAGTAGTGGCCGAAACCTAGGTCAAAAAGACTTCATTTTGCGACCGAGGGCTGTTTATTGCTTTAATTTTAACAGAAACAGTTTGAGGCCTCAAATGAGTGACAGTGAAATGGGCGAAGATGAGAAGATGGGGGGGGGGGGGGGAGGGAGAGAGAGAGAGAGAGAGAGAGAGAGAGAGAGAGAGAAGAAAGAAAGTACGGAGGGTGGGCATCGGGGCCGAGAATGATAGGGGGCTAGCAGAGTAGAAAGGTGAAAGAATTAGTTAGCAAGGCATGAAGAAAGATTGCTTGTATGGTAAAAAGTGGCTGAGTTATTATTATTATTATTATTATTGCAGGATTAATCAACACAAAGATTAATTAATAACAATATCTTGGCGGCCGCTGTGGCCGAGTGGTTCTAGGCGCTTCAGTCCGGAACCGCGCTGCCGCTACGGTCGCAGGTTCGAATCCTGCCTCAGGCTTGGATGTGTGTGATGTCCTTAGATTAGTTAGGCTTAGGTAGTTCTAAGTCTAGGAGACTGATGACATCAGATGTTGAGTCCCATAGTGCTCGGAGCCATTTTGTTAAGTCCCATAGTGCTTAGAGCCATTTGAACAACATCATCTTGTATTCCTGTTATCCTCCGCCAAGCCTCTTTATGCAGCGCATCTTCCTTGTCGATGCTGCGATGTTCCGTCACTCCGTTTATGTGGACTGTCCAAGAACGTCGTGGTCTTCCGCGCTTACGTCTGCCGGTGGTTTCCATTCATAATCCTTCTCTGGCCACCGATGATCTGGCATTCTCATCATGTGTCCGTACCATTTTAATGATTTTATTTCAATTCTGTGTGTCACTGTATCATTTGCCTTCATTCTAGCTGTTACTTCCATCATAAATTTCTCTTTCGGTTCTTGATATTCTGGCACTCCTTCCACAGCTATTAGTCTTCTTTTGAGATCCGCATTTAACATCCACAAGTCTGATCCATAGCATACCACTGATTCAACCATTATCTTATCTACTCTCTTCTTATTGCTGTTGGAAATATTATCCCACCAAAAAGAATTCATAGACCCTAACATATTTCTGCTTTGCTGTATTCTATACTTTACTTCTGTATGTCCACATCCATTTTTATCAATACGTGCCCCGAGAGTTAAAGAGACAAATAAGCTTGCACCACGAAGCTGGGATATACTCGAGAAAACTTGGCAACATTGACCTGCCATCTCACCAAATTTGTTTTCACGAACACATATTGTTCTCTTCACTGGTGGGCTGTTACCGATGGACAGTCTATTTCTCCGTTAGCGCGGAATGCTCAACTTGATACAGTTTATACGCTACAGTTCATTACCAGAGACTGACTGTAGTTTGCATAGCCAACGAAGCACGAGATGAGATCTTTACGTGCTACTTCTCAACGATAATGTTTGAGGAAGCAGCCCTCAGAACAAACCGAGCCCACTGAACTAAGCATCTCGACTTTTATCTTTGTTAACAATCGACGGAAGTAATCTTTGTTAACAAGCGACGGAAATAGTCGACAGAGGTTCTACTAGACTAATTACGAGGGTGTTCAATAAATGCAACACATATTTTTTTCTGAAAGCCAGATGCTTTTATTCACGATTCCAATACACCACATTAGTGCCCATTTTTTGGCTACAAAACTCTATTTTTCCAAATACCCTTCAATGCGACGCCACCAAACTGGGATACACTGTGTGTCCGCGTGGTATCACCGTATTGGGCGACATTGGAGCCAACGTCTTGCTGCACCGACAACCTCCCCATCACCCACGCGCTGCTTCCCACGGAGAGCAGTCTTCATTGAGCCAAGTAGATGAAGTCGGAAGCTGCAAGACCCGAGTTGTAGGGTGGATGAGGTAGAACAGTTCTGTGAAATTTTCTGAGCTCCTCTCGGGTGCATAGATTTGGGTGAAACCTTGCATTGTCATGGAGAAAGACAAGTTCGTTTGCATTTTTGAGGCGACAAACACGCAGAACTCGTGTCTTCAATTTCCTAAGGGTAGCACAGTACGTTTCGGAGTTGATCGTTCCACCATGAAGGAGGACATCAAACAAAATAACGCAACGATGCCAGCTGGCGCCAGTGCCATAGAGACGCGCCAGTTGCGCGAGTTCCAACAGCGCCACGCGCGGCGGTGACGATGAAGACATCGACTTCGCCCCTGCCAATTGCCGGCCGAGTACAATCCTCGAATGACCGGACGACAACGGACTAAAGCCTACTCGGAAGAGAGAAGAGCAGCTCCCGGCCAGTTGGTTACAGATCATCGTACAGTGCTGTCTTAGTCAGGGAACTTTTAGAAGTGAACACACCATTGTTGTAAAATTGCATTTCCTATATCATGTGAAGTTTACTTACGATTATTTCCTCTTAACCATTGGGGGCATTTTTGTGTTGAATTACAAGTCATGTTTCTCACTTCATTATTCAACAAGTCACAAAGATAAGTGAACCTTTTAACATTTTTGTAACTTTGTTCCTAATTTGTTGGAGTGTAGCAGTAGTTTCGTCCTCCTATCCTGTTACCTGACCCCGAGGCATAGCTGTGTAATAGTGGCAGGGAGAAATTGTCTTAGCGGTGTACTGCACTAGAAATCATTTCACAAACTCACAAACTCGGCGTATCGTAACAACAGTGGCAACTCGGCCTCCACAGCAGTGGCGACGATGCCAGTGGTAGCTTTACAAAACTGGCGAGGAGTGTTCACAAACCGAAGCGTTTGATTGCGACCCGTCGATCACCTGGAATGTAAAAAGTGTCCGTCCGTTCCAGTACTGCGGGAGTCACGGCTGGCTGCAGGCGCGCGGCAGGTCGACGGGTTTCCGCGACCTTGTTGCGATGACGACGAGGAAAAAATGGGGAATTTGTTGTGACACATCGTGGAATATTTCCGCTTCGGCGCCTACAGTTTCATAAAGTTCAGATACGTGGCGGCGCTATACGTAGCTTACAAAATGGCGTCTGTAACGAAAGTGCGTTCCAGGCACAGAGGTGTGCTTGAGTTTGTATTGGCGGAGATTCACAGGAGCTTGCACAATATCTACGGACACCTCGCAGTGAACAAAGGCACCGTGAGTCGTTGGTCGACACGCCTGTTACCATCACAACAAGATCACGCAGACCTGTCCGATCCCTTGTTTGCCGGCCTGCCGCACACAACTGCGACTCCTGCAGTATTGCAACGAAGGGACACTTACATTCGAGGTGATCGACCAATCATAATCGGACAGCCTGTTACATATGGCACCTGTCATTCATCATTCACAGACGTCTCCGACAAGAAAATCACTCGACTACTACAGTACAAACACATATGGAAATAATCAGATTCAGTAACAAAAAATGGCTCTGAGCACTATGGGACTTAACATCTGAGGTCATCAGTCCCCTAGAACTTAGAACTACTTAAACCTAACTAACCTAAGGACATCACACACATCCATGCCCGAGGCAGGATTCGAACCTGCGACCGTAGCGGTCGCGCTGTTCCAGACTGAAGCGCCTAGAACCGCTCGGCCACACCGGCCGGCGATTCAGTAACAAGAACATTTCCTAATACTACATGAAGATTTCCAAATTCGAGGGGCAATCACACAAGTGAAGCACATACTAAACGACCGTACCAACATTCAAAACCAAACGCTATTTAGGCTAGCAACACGTTTGTGCTTGTGCTTGATCAAAGCAAAGTTCCCAGATTACAGAAACTGCATGTGGATGTATAGCGACGTAGTAACTAGAAAACATGGCGTTTGAGTGTGACGAAGTGAGCTAATAACTGAACGCCAATATGTAGAACGGAGTGTGGAAATAATGAAGGAACCAAAAACCATGAGGAATAACAGTAATTTCAAACAAGGGAACTGTAACGAGCAGGTAAATAAGTCTGTGGTGCTTTGTGTTACGCAAGTTGCGTTTCAAACAGGATTGGTCATATTCTACGAAAAAACGGTTTGAAGTGTGTTTTCGACTTTCAATTAAGCTGGACCTACCCAGATATGACGAGACGTGGTAGCACGTAATTTACGCAGTAACATTGCCGAACAGGATCTTTTTGGTGGTGCAGGTGTTATGGTGTGGGCAGGCAGAATGCTGCGTGGATGTACTGGCCTGCAAATCTTTAAACACAGGACTCTCACCAGTCAACGATGTTCTTTCATTGTACTGCTTCCCCTAGTTTGTCTTTTCGCGGGCACATTCGGCCCCGACTTCATTTTTATATAATACCTTTTTGCCCCATGTTTGTCTTTCTCGATCTTCCACTTTCATTATTTCCGCTTGTTGTAACTTCTCTCGCTCATATTTTATCTTTTCCTTAATGTTCTCAGGATGGGAACCACCTTATTCCAATGCGCATTGTCGATTTCCTAACCCTCTACATTATCAGTAAGCGTACTTTACTCTTATTTCATTGTCCTCCTTTCTACTGCTAGGGGCAACGACCTAAATGCTTTTCGACTTCCTTTCGTAATGTTCTACTTCGTACGTCGAGCAGCTCTCTAACTTCTTTTCACCTGCTTTTCAAGTTGCTCACGAATCAACACTGAGAGCGATTTAGAACACACAATTTGCATTTTTAGTTGCGCGAGATATTAGTCGTTTCCTAGATACGCGTTGGTGTGAGTCCATAAACTAAATCGAAATAACGCCTCAGAGTTATCTGTAACATTGTGACAGCCGAAGTAACTCTGTCATCACATAAGATGTTTCAGCAGTGTTCGGTGCCAACGAGAGCTACCAAAGTGCACGAGATGCGCTTCTACTCTTAACGCTCTAATGATCGCCTGGGATCTCTCAGATAGAAAGCTACGTATTCTCGTAATAGGAGGCCCACGCGTTAACGGACCAAGCTCCCCCCTCTTCTATTCTTCTACGTAGTTGCCAGACCAGCGACAGTCGTGCGGTGGCCTTGCCCGCTTCAGGTTGATCGGTGTGAGACCATTTTGTATCTCAGAGATGCCACGCGACCATATTATCACGTACGTCCACTGTGTCTGCTTTCCGATTTTGATGCTTGATGTACGTCGTTCGCATAGTGATGTCTCTCACTTGTAGCTATTTACTCGCCGACAAAATACCGTTGGCAAAAACGTACGCATATCCCACATATAGAACGAGACTATACACGATGAGTTACTAACCACTGCCATCTAGAATAACTCAAAGTATGATAGTAGCATAAAACTTTGTGGGATAAATGTTGCATGGGACAACGGAGGCCATAATATGACGTTGGTTTCTTAGCTGCTAGGTGGCGTCGTATCAGAGATACGAAGGTCATCATTGTTTTTCTACATGGAATCATATAGTATGGCATTTTCTAATAGAGGCTATCGAGACGAATCCAATGATATGTAACAGTAAGGTCTTTGAAGGTCAACGAAGGTCACAAAGGTGGCATGAAAGTCAATTTACAGAAGGTGTTCGAGGTGATGACCATTGGTATCAGTGCAGTGCAGCGATCTTCTTATCATGGATTGAGTGGTATTCCATATGACTGCGGCACTTATCCAAGCGCATGCTCTGACGATTCTCTCTCGTATATCGTGCAAATAGTAAATGTTCGCCGAATACGGCATATCCATCTAACGAGCCATTGACATGTAAACACCATTCGACGGTTTCCCTACACAACACTAATTGGAACGGTAAGACTTGCATCGTAGAATCAAGCGAATGTCAGTGATGTATTCCTTCGAAAAACAAGTCGAAATGCTTCTCATTTATGGAGAATTCCAACAAAATTCAGCGACAGCTAGAGACTTATACGCTGAAAGATATCCTCAACGTACTCACCCTACACATCGTAAATTTAAATATGTGTGTGCGATAAATTGAGAACAACTGGATCTTTAACGCATCGGAAACATATCCGGCAAACGAAAGTTACTAATGACCAAACGGAAGTCGGTACCCTTGCACTGTGGTTCGAGATCCTTCCCGTCAAATCGAAAGGGAATCCGTCATGATCTAGAGTAGTGTTGTTCGTGTTCTGCATCGCCATAAATATCATCCTTACCCTCTCAGTCTCCACCAGGAAGTAACTGCTACGGATTGTATGCGTCGCACTGGAGTTCTGCCGATGGGCCCAACTTCAGATTCAGAGGAAAGACACATTCATTAATTCGACTTTATTTACTGACGAAACTACATTCACGATCCACGGAAATGTTAATTTGCATAACTTGCATTATTGGGCAACTGATAATCCATGCTGGCTGCGGCAAGTTGCACACCAAAAACCGTGGTCAGTGAATGTACCGTGTGGGATTCTGGAGGACAGAATAATAGAGCCCTATTTCATCGAAGGAAATCTCAATGGTAGGATGTACACCACATTCCTGCAAGAAACATTAGGTCTGTTACTGGAAGAAATACCTTTAGGGACAACGAACAGAATGTGGTATCAACACGATGAGTTTCCGGCACATTTTTCGCTGATGGCTTGAAATGAATTGCTGAGACAATTCCCAAATCGTTGAACTAGACGCGGAGGAGATGTGTCGTGGCCTGCTCGTTCGCCAGACTTGACGCCTCTGGATTTTGTCTTGTGGGGATTCGTAAAAGACATTGTTTATGAAGACGTTCCAGCTACACCTGAAGATATGGGAAAGAGAACTGTCAGCGCATGCGCCGATGTGATAAGGAAAACCACTCAATCCATGATGATATGAAGATTGCAGCACTGCATTGATACCAATACTCATCGCTTCGAACACCTTCTGTAAATGGACGTTTATGCCACCTTTGTGACCTTCGTTGACCTTCAAAATACTTACAGTTACACACCATTGGATTCATATCGATAGCCGCGATCAGAAAATAAGTACCACCCATCCCATTTAAAAATAAAAACAAAGTTGACCTTCATATCTCTGAAGCGACCCCACCTAACAACAAAAAAAACCAACGTCATATTATGGCCCCTGTTGTCTCATAAAACTTTTGTCCTACAAACTTTTAAGCTCCTATCATACTGTCGGAGTTATTCTTGGTGGCAATAGTTAGTGACTCACCCAGTATATGTTACACCTGACATGGGTATTGTCTTCACCACTAATATGAATGTGTGTGGAAAATAAAATACTATCATGTTCTTGTTAGGTTCAATACGGACACAAGAAAGAAATATGATTCCAGTGATCCTGCTGACATCGAAAAAATGCACGAGCTCCTGTTTGCTATTCGGTTGGGAAGGGTGTATCCAGACGTTGTACCCTCTCCCGAGGTAAGTTGGGCCACAACTGTTGGAACTGCTCCTGACAGCCTGGGACGAAGTTGACGTTCCAATTGGTCCCTTACAGGGTCTACTGCGGACAGGTCTGGAGTTCTTGCTTGCGCAGTACTTCAGCATCACGCAGGTAGTTCATAGAGATACGTGCCATTTGTGGAGGGGCATTATCATGTTGAAAATTAGTACCACCGTACTCTCGTATGTAAGATAACACCAAGAGAGAGGATGTCTTGACGTATCGTTAGGCCGTCGGAGTTCATTAAACCACTGAAGTCATAACCGATGGCTCCTCACAGCATGAATGCAGGAGTATCACCGCTGTGCCTCTGCAGATTATTGGAACAACGAGACCTCTCTCATGTTCGCCGCCATACTCGCCGAGGATAGTCATTCGGGACAGTGCAGAGTGATTTTGAACGCACTCTACGCATGGGACGGTAACTCCCTATGCGGCTGCTGCGAGATATCACAGAATGTTACAGGGAGTGCATTACTTGTTGGAAGATGGCAGGCGCAGCCGTTGCTGTGAGCTTTGGTGGAGAATACTGCGATACTCCAGTTCGGTGGCCAGATAAAGTCGACCAGAACCTCGACGACGAGCAGGTCTGCCGTCGCGTGTCCCCATGCAGTCCAACATCGGGCAACAATCCCATTTGGATGCACCACAGATGTGGACACTGCACAGTTCAACCAGCCGGTCAAACGGAGGCCCTTAATGAGGCTGTCTTCCAAATGGTTCCAAGGTGCTGATAACGCTGTCTCAGAAGAGTATGCGATATTTCTGGTCATTCACAGTGATCCCTCAACATCTGATGCTGTTCAAGCCCATTATATGCCCTACCAGGCCAGGCTAGACAACTAAACACGACAACCAGTGATGCACTCTGGTGGCCACTGTGTTTGTCACAGACGACTGCAACTCTAATCATTTACATACCGTGTGTACGCGCGGCCTATGATAAATACAGCCCTAAGTGCACATCTGTGTGACGTCATGAATGTTTTGTTACTGTTGGTAGCCGCGGATAGCGAGAAGGGAAGCTGGAAGCGTTCATCAAAATTTCCTTCGTGAGCTACTGTGGGAGGTCATAAAGAACAAGGAAATTTTTTTAAGAATGGGTGAACAAACATTTCAGTTTGCCTTCATGGAACTGAGTTGTCACGTCTGCGTACACGATACTCATTTAAAGAACGCCATTTATTAATCTCATTCGTCATTATCGATGTTCCTGGAAGGCCTGCAGCTGCGTCATCCACGATTGAAATAATGGAAGATTGCATTACTTACCTATTTTGTCTTACTTAATATGACGCGTTTCGACAATTAATACACAGGTATCTTATGTGGTGTTTGTATGTGTCTTGTTCTGCCTCTGTTGCCCTGCAGTTATGTTTTACTGCAACGGACAGATTTATTCTGTCCGATTTTCCGAACCATCACATAAAACACCTGTGTAAATATCTGTACTTGATCATGAGAATAAACTCTCGCAAAACATCGTGCGGCCGGCCTCTGCAGCCGAGCGGTTCTAGGCGCTTCAGTCTGGAACCGTGCGACCGCTACGGTCGCAGGTTCGAATCCTTCCTCTTGCATGGATGTGTGTAATGTCCTTAGGTTAGTTAGGTTTAGGTAGTTCTAAGTTCTAGGGGACTGATGACGTCAGATGTTAAGTCCCATAGTGCTCAGAGCCATTTGAACCAATAGCGCAGCGAAATTTGAGGTTAATGAGATACGGCAACAGACACGGACGCTACTGCCTTTGCTGACAGCACGACATCTCGTGCAGCGGCTCTCCTAGGCTCGTGACCATATCGGTTGGACCCTAGACGGTTGGAAAACGGTGGCCTGGTCAGATGTGTCCCGATTGAAGTTGGTGAGAGCTGATGGTAGGAGTAGTGTGTGGCGCAGACTCTACGAAGCCATGGACCCAAGTTGTCAACAAGGTACTCTGCAAGCTGTTGGTAGTAACATTACGGTGTGGACTGTGTTTGCATGGAATGGACTACGTCCTCTTATCACACTGAACCGATCACTGACTGCTAATTTTTCGGGTACTTGGAGAGCATTTGCAACCGTTCATGGACGTCATGTTCCCACACAACGATGGAATTTTTATGGATGACATTACGCTATGTGACTGGATCACAATTGTTGGCGACTGGGTTGAAGAATGGTCTGGACAATTCGAGCGAATGATTTAGCCGCCGAAACCGGCCGACGCGAATACCATCGAATGTTTATGGTACATAATCTAAAGGTCAGTTTGTGGACAACATCCTGCACCAGCAAGACTTTCGCAGTTATGGACGACCGTAAAGGCAGCATTACTCGGCATTGCTGCAGGGGACTTCCAGCGACTCGTTGAGTCCATGACACGTCGAGATGTTGCACTATGCAGGGCAAAAGGGGGTCCGACACGGCACCAGGAGGTGTCCCATGACTTCTGTTTGTCCAGTGTATGGCACATTCATCTCATCGTACAAGCAACACTTGCTTCTCAATCAGAGTCAAATAATGTCTGCGCCGTGCGTGGCTCGCGCTCGTGCCATTTCTTATTTTACATCCTGTCTGTTTTTTCTTTTTTTTTGCGTGCTGTCACCTCGTTACGTTAGTTACAATTTCCGTTGTCACTGAGTTGCTGCTTTGTCTGCCCGCGACCGGCAGCAACAGCGCCTATCGATATAGCCCTCACGTCCTATCTTTACTGCAGTGCTATTACTTCCCGGTTGTAGTCTCTCATGGAGTCAGTTGTAACGTGCGAGGAGTGCAGTTGGGAGCTGCCAGTCGGGGACTTGCAACGCGGCACTAGTCCAGTCAGTCGGCTGGAGCAGCAGTGCGGCCCGGATGTCCGTTGCTCGCCCGACCACTGCCGCCACACACTGCTCGAGCCGGGGACGGTCTCCGTGGATGGTCGGTCGGTCGTCCTACCGGACGAAGTGAACTGGCTCGCCGATCGCTTATGGGTTGGCTGTGTATGTGTGTGTGAATCGACTCCCGATTTGTCTTCGTGATTGCACAGCTACTGCTTAGTGTCGTTCAAGTCTTCGTGCAAGTGTTTGGCAAACTGTGTGTGTACTGAGTGTCATTTCCACTGGCTACTTGTTTTAAATGTTGGTGGCGTACTGGTAGTGAGTCGGTCGGTCGGTCGGTCGGTCGGTCGGTCGGTCTGGATCAGCCAGGAAATCTCTGCGCCGCGCAGTGGGCCGGGCCCGCTGGCGGTCTCTACGCAGTGTCGGAGTGTGTGTGTGTGTGTGTGGGGGGGGGGGGGCTGTTCTTCCGATTGCTACGGGGTTTGTGGCTCACCGGTCCAGGACATCAGTGTTGAGTGGTGATTTAAGGGCATACGGAATGAGTTTTTCGATGAAGAAATCGATCTTTGGGTAAATGCATTTTCGAAAAATTTAGACTCTCCCGTTTAATACCATGTATAAAATATTTGGATGACATGAATAGAACTATTTTAAATAATTTTTAAAATAATTTCGATACACGATGTTCCGCACCTTGTATATGAGGCGCCTTGCCAGAGATATAATTGAGCACAAGACAGTTAGCTTTTCTGTTGGCTACACTGCTAGACAGCTGACAATAGATTCTGCACCATTTGTATTGTTTTCTTTTCGAGTACATCCATGTCATAGTTGTGAAAGTCGGAGTCGACAGAAGCGTCCGATCCCACGCGTCGGCTTTGACCCGTGACGTAAGGGTGTTGTCGTGTGTGACGTCATGACGGCGCGGAGTTTGGTTTGAGTGTGGCTGTCTCCAGTTCTGTTTTATCTTATTTTATTTACTTTTCTGATCTGTTCGTTCTATCCCGTGAGATTTTTTTTAAAAAAAGACAAAAAACACTAATCAGCTACTGAAACATCTTTATCTTCTAAGGGTTGCAGGGGTTACGACCCCTGGGGAGGTGGGTGGGTATTCATGCATGGCTGTCTTCACGTTGTAGCTACGCAACGCGTCTAAATTTGTTTATATTTAGTTTGACCCCCACCCAAAACACCCCATTTCCAGCGCTTGTCCCGTTAGTGTCATTAGGCTTCTTGTGGAAAGTGTGTGTGTTTGTTTTTTTTTTCGCCATATTTGTGACGTCATGGGTCAAAGCAGACGGGCGGGATCGGACGCTTCCGTATTTCCGAAAGTCGTATGTGGAGAAGTCATTGAGTTTTCTTTCCTTCAACATGCCAAGACCTAGTCTGAAGGTATTTAGAAAGCGTGTACATTGGCGCAAGAAAGTAAAGTGTACTAAAAATTCGTCTGATTCATCTTCATCAGCATCTGATGTCCCAGTAGCGACTAACCTCAACACTGAGTGATGCTGCTGCCACTACACCGGAAAGTGCTTCAAGAAGAAAACTAGCTGGAATTGAAGAAGAATACAAGAAACTAAATGCTGGGACTATTATTTTATTGCAGACGTTTTGGAGAGCAATGTGTGCTGCAAACAATGTGGAAAATGTGGTGTTTCATTGAAAACAAACTTACATGTAGGACTTGCTTGTGAATTAGAGTTGATGTGCAGTTATTGCAAACACAGTGTTACTTTCTTCAATTCCTCACATGTTACTGCAGATACAGGTAAACTATATGATATAAACATTAGACTGGTTTATGGATTACGGTGTACAGGAAAGGGCAGGGCTGCAGGTGCCATGTTGTGTGGTGTGATGAACCTCCCTCCTCCACCTTCAAAATTTAACAAACACATAATTGCAATAGGCTCTGCTGTAGAAGATGTGGCACAGGAAAACATGAAAGATGCTGTTGAGGAAGCAGTTGTTGAAAATAATAATGGCAGAGACTTGTCCATAGCTTTTGATGGAAGCTGGCAGAAGAGAGGCCTCACATCTCTGAATGGTGTAGTAACAGCTACAAGTGTGGACATTGGTAAGGTAGTTGATGTGGCAATACTTTCCAAGCATTGCAGATGCAAGGAGAAAATGAAAAATAAACATGAAGAGGAATGCATGGCAAATTACTATGGGTCAAGTGGTGGTATGGAAGTTGCTGGTGTAAGAAGTATTTATCAGCGCTCAGTAAAATGGTACAACGTTAGATACATAAATTATCTTGGAGATGGTGACTCAAAGGCTTTCAAAGAAGTTGAGTAACTGAGACCCTATGGTAACGATGTGAAAATTTCCAAACTGGAGTGTGTTGGCCATGTTCAGAAAATGATGGGATCAAGACTTCGACGGCTCAAGGCTAGCATGAAAGGCAAGAAATTGAGCGATGGAAAAACTTTAGATGGGAAAAATAGACTGACAGATGCTACAATAGATCATATTCAGAAGTGCTATGGTCTAACAATAAGACAGAATACAGCAGATTCAGAATTAATGAGCAGTCTGGGCTGTGTTTTTTCATACAGCTTCAAACAATGAGAATCCCCAACATGGGCTATGTCCAAAAGGAGACGATAGTTGGTGCAAGTACAACAGGGGCAAGGTAACTAAGAAACAATACAATCACCCTCATCACCTGCCACCTGCCATAATGGATGAAATAAAACCAATATTCCGAGACCTCGCAGATATTAGTCTACTAAAGAAATGTCTTCATGGCCGGACTCAAAATCCAAATGAGTGTGTGAACCATGTGATATGGAATAGACTACCTAAAACTGTGTTTGTAGGTATAAACACTTTTCACTTTGGCGTTTATGATGCTGCTTCATCATTCAATCAGGGCAATATAACAAAGTGCAAAGTTCTGCAGAAGTTGGGGCTCTGTGTAGGACTATGAACTGCCGCAGCTATGCTTTGTTTGGACAAGGAACGGCTCAGGTCTTCAGATAATGCCATAAAAGTATATTCAAAGATGGCTAGACAGCATAGCAGAGCCATCAAGAGGAAGCTGTTGGACGATTCTGATGATGCAAGCTATGGAGCAGGCTTGTACTGAAGTAAAAACTTTGAAGCTAATTTCCCGTAACTTTAGTTTTTTGTGTATAAGGTACATTTTCTCAGGGCCTATTTGTAGTAGAAAGATGAAATTTTCTGTAGTTGTTCCTTAAGACCTTCTAATATATCTGAATTAAAAGATATGTGGAATTATTTTGTATTAATGGATGTAAATTTTAAAATACTTGTTAAAATGTATAACTTTTTTTAACATTTACAAAAAATAAAATATCTGAAAAACTATACATTAATTTTTCAAAATTTATAATTCAGCATAAAAGCAGAACATATCTCTACGTTCTGTGAAAAAATCAAGAATATCGTCCAAATAACAGATGAGAAAATGTTCGTAACTTTTAGCTCAATTTAACATTGTAAGCATAGGGTGTTCCGTATACCCTTAATTACCCAAGCCAGCCTGTTCACATTGTGCTGCTGGTTTTCATGGTTGGCTCTTGGGGGTATTCCCGTGAGCAGCACCGAGTGTTCAGGCAGTGTCCTTTCCTCACCGTGTTGTCGCTGTCCAACACGTGTGTGTAGTTTTGACAGCTTATGTATGCTTGGTTGTGGGCGGCTACGCCTTTTACGTTTTGCCTTTAGAGCTCCTTGTGCACTGGTCGGGTGGAAAGCAAGTCGTCTTGTCGGTGGGTCCGTTGACTGTCTCTTGGTTGGGTTGCCAGCGGATCGGATATAGTTGGGCCCATTACCTGTCTCCCCTAAGCGACCGTTAATATTTCAAATGCAGACCAACCCCAGTAAACTTCTGAGCACCGCTGGCTGTACTGCCTTTTCTTATTGGTGTTTGACTGTGTATTTTAATGCCTCATAGACTACGGTTTGAATTTGTATGCTTTTAGTTGGGTTTTAAATAATGGGCCTTCAGCCGCTTTAAAATTGAAAGTTCCTTACTTGTCAAGTCTTGCATTGTTTGGGCCTTCAGCCTGATTTTAAATATTTTTTGGATAAAGTTTTGGGCCATCAGCCGCTTTAAAATTTAAATTCCTTACTTGTTAAATCTTAGATTGTTTTGGAAATCTTAGATTGTTTTGGCCTTCTACCTGTGTAAAATATTGTTTAAAGATAAAGGTTTTGTCCGCAGCTCGTGGTCGTGCGGTAGCGTTCTCGCTTCCCGCGCCCGGGTTCCCGGGTTCGCTTCCCGGCGGGGTCAGGGATTTTCTCTGCCTCGTGATGACTTGGTGTTGTGTGATGTCCTTAGGTTAGTTAGGTTTAAGTAGTTCTAAGTTGTAGGGGACTGATGAGCGTAGATGTTAAGTCCCATAGTGCTCAGAGCCATTTGAACCACTTGATAAAGGTTTGGGCCTTCTGCCTACTAAAAAATATTTTATTTGTTTTAAGTAATCGGCCTTCAGCTGTTATTAAATTAAAATTCTCGTCTTTCAAGTATCACACTGTGTGAGGCCTTCAGCCTAATTGAAGAGAAGGCCTTCTCCCTTGTGTTATTTTTTTAAATTGATTTTACCTGCAGTCTTAAACTAGCTTGCTTTTCAAGTCTTAGATTTGTTGGGCCTTCAGCCAAGTTATAGGACTTGCTTACGTGAGGCCTTCTGCCTTCTGAATATTCTGTTTTTAGACTGAATTTTAAGTTAATGGCTTTCAGCCGTTTTTAAATTTAAGTGGTTGTGCCCTTAAAGCATAAGACAGTGTGGCCTATTCAGCCGATAACTAAGTTCAAAAATTTTTGCTGTATTGTTTGGACAACTAAATAAAGTTATACGTGTTTGAGTGTAACTGACAGCCCCTTTTGGCCCCTTTCTACAATTCCCACAACCTGTTCTGTCCTGCGGACCTAAGCAGGGCGTCTGAATGTCAGTACGTATAATCAGTGTGCGCTAATCTACGTGTGATACAAAAATCGGCAATTTTCGTTGACTGTCGCCAGTGCCGAAAACTGCGTAAAAATCGTAGCCGTGAAAGACGCGTGGAAACTGGTGAAAACGATGTTACTCTATTCGTACTAATACGTAGTTTTGATGACACATGTTCTCTATCCGGTTTAGAACATTAATTTTCCACCATTGTCCGAACACTGTCAAGTTTTCACTTGTTGCTTATTCCCACGACCCAAAATTATTCATAGAATATGTAGTTTGTATGCAAATTTACATGACGGCGCTGCCGCTGGAGGAGCTGAGTTTAATGAGCAAATTGTCTGCACGTTACGAAACTCAGTTAATGCAACACTCTACTGCTTCCCCAAAGACGTAAAAAAAAAAAAAAAAAAAAAAAAAAAAATACCGTGGGCGCTAACACAAAAGCAATTGCAGACAAAATTCTGTAAATAAGTCCGCGATGATCATGCTATAGCATTTCATTTGTGAAAGTCAGTCTTGATCACACAAACTGTACAATTCATAATTACGGGTTTCGGCCACTGCTATCTTCAGATCATAAAAATAATCTGATATAAGCATTAGCGTCAATCTATGTATCTAGGTACATGTTAAGTGCTCCAATGAATAGTAGATATTTAGACTGATATTGATATTTACATGAAAATATTTTTATGACCTGAAGCGGGAGGTAGGCGAAACCCGTAATTGTGAACTGTACCATTTATGTCATCAAGGTGGACTTTTACAAATAAAGTAACACAAAAAGAAATAACTGAAACTCTGTACGAATCATTTGGTATAACTGGGAAAACATTGGTCCCAAATTCATATTTGATTTCTCATGGTTTCTGTGAGTAGCCTCAGGCAGCGCGACTGTGGAATACCTCAAACGGTGAATTCGCCGTTGGTCTCCCTCCATCCCCTTCCCAGCTAAAAACAATAATTCAGTAGATTTCGTGGTCTGTCTACAATCGCCTCAACGTCTGCAGAACGTTAACTCCTTAAAAATGGACGTTTCTTTAAATCGTAACAGGATCTACCTTTGGAATATTTTTCGTCAATCTCTTTTTCCACCTCTTTTTTCATATTAACGAAGCACTTTCGAAGCTGCACTGGTAGTTTTTTGAGTCACCAATTTTCTGACTGGTTTGATGCGGCCCACCACGAATTCCTCTCGTCTGGTAACTTCTTCATCTCAGAGTAGCACACTTGCAACCCACGTCCTCAATTATTTGTTGGCTGTATTCCAATCTCAGTCTTCCTCCACAGTTTTTACTCTCTACGGTTCCCCCTAGTACCACGGAAGTTATTCCGTGACGCCTTACCAGACATCCTACAATCCCATCCCTTGTTCTTGTCAGTGTTTTCCATTTATTCCTTTCCTCCCGATTCTCCTAAGAACCTCTTTATTCCTTACCTTATCAGTCCAACCAATTTCCAGCATTCTTCTGTATCAACATAGCTGAAATGTATTTCTGTTTCGATTTCCTCACAGTCCATGTTTCACTATCATACAATGCGGTGCTCCAAACGTACATTCTCAGAAACTTCTTCCTCAATTTAAGGCTTATGTTTGACACTAGTAGACTTCCCTTGGCCAGGAATGCCCTTTCTGGCAGTGCTTGTCTACATTTTGTGTCCTTCTTGCTCCGCCCGTCATGGGCTAATTTGCTGCCTAGCTAACAAATTCCTTAACTTCATCTACTTCATGATCACCAAGTGTGACGTTAAGTTTCTCGCAACATTTCTGCAACTTCTCATTAATTTCGTCTTTATTCGATTCGCTCTCAATCCACATTCTGTACTCACTAGACTGCTCATTCTATGATACACATCCCACAGTTCTTCACTTTCACTGAGGATAGCAATGTCATCAGCGAATCTTATCATTTATAGCCTTTCACCTTGAATTTTAATTACATTCTTGAACTTGAACCCTTCTTTTATTAACCTCATTGCTTCCTCAATGTATGGACTGAACAGTAGGAGCGAAACACTACATCCCTGTGCCACACCCTTTTTAATCCGAGCACTTCGTTCTCGGTCTTCCACTCTTATTATTTCCTCTTGGTTCTTGTACGTACTGTGTATTACCTGTCTCCACCTATTCTTCTCAGAATTTCGAACGTATCGCACCATCTGACATTGTCGAACGCTTTTCCACGTCGACACATCCTATGAATGTGTCTTGATTTTTCTTTAGTCTTGCTTCCATTTCAATCAGAACAGCATCTCCGGTACCTTTACTTTTCATAAAACTAAACTCATCGTCATCTAATGCACCCTCAATTTTTTTTTTTTGCACTCTTCTGTACATTACTCTTGTCAGCAACTTAAATCCGCAAGCTGTTAAGCTGATTGTGCTATAATTCTTGCAACTGTCGACTCTTGCAATCTTCGGAATTGTGCGGATGTTGTTTTCCTGAAAGTCAGATGATATATCGCCGAACTTGTATATTTTGCACACCAACTGGAACAGTCATTTTGTTATCACTTCCCCCAATGATTGTAGAAATTCTGGCAGACTGTTATCCATTACTACTGCCTTATTCGATTTCAGCTCTTCCAAACTCTTCAAAATTCTGATTCTAAACCATCAATCTCTATAACATGAGTCAGTCCTTCCGAAAGTCATTTCTTTTTCGATCTCTTCACATTTTTCATGCAGCTATTTCGCCTTAGCTACCCTGCATTTTCCATTTCTTTCATTCCTAAGTGACCTGTATTTCTGCATTCCTGAATTTCCATGAATATTTTTGTACTTCTTTCTTTCATCGATCAGCTGAAGTATTTCTCCTGTTACCAATGATTTTTTCGCAGTTACATTTTTTGTACGTATGTTTTTCGTTGCAACTTCTGTGATTGCCCATTTTAGAGATGTCCATTCCTCTGCAAGTGAATTGCCTGCTGAGGTACTTCTTATCGCACTATCTACTGCCTCAAACAACGTCAAACGTTATCCCTTGATTTCTTAGTAGTTCAGTATCCCACTTCTTTTGGTGTTGATTCTTTCTGACTAATCTCTTGAACTTCAGCGTACTCTTTATCACTACTAAATTGTGATCTAAGTCTATATCCGTTTCTGCGTACGAATAATTACTTACAATCCAGTATCGGTTTCAGAGACTTTCCCGTACCTCCAGGCTGTTTCCAAGTATACCGCCTCCCCTTATGATTCTTGAACAGAGTATTCGCTATAACTAGCTGAAATTAACTGCAGAGCTCAATTAGACTTTCTTCTCTCTCTTGCCTACTACCAAGCCTATATTTTCCCGTAACCTCTTCTTCTACTTCAGCCCCATTCCAGTCCCCCATGACGATTACATTTTCACCTGCCTTTACGTACTGAATTATCCGTTCAGTCTCCTCATATACTTTCTCCGTCTTCGGCTTGCGAGGTCGACATTTATTCTTGAACTATCGTTGTTAGTATTGGTTTGTTGTCGATTCTGATAACAACAACGCTATCACTGAACAGTTCACAAGAACTCTTTCCCTAGCCTACCTTTCTGTTCATAACGGATCCCACATCCGTTATACCATTTTCTGCTTACTCTATAGTCATCTGAACAGAAATCCTTCTCTTATTTCCGATACATTTCACTGACACCAACTGTATTTAGACTGAGCCGTAGCATTTTCCTTTCCAGGTTTTCTAGCTTCCCTAGCCAGTTCAGAATTCTGACGTTCCACAATCCGACGCACAGTATTTTATCCTGTCGTTAGTTATTTAATCTTTCTCTCACGGTCACCTCCACCTTGGCGGACTCCTCTCGTAGATCTGAATGGTGGACAAGTCCGGAATTTTTTGCCAATAGAGAGAGATCATCATGACACTTTTTCAGTTACCACGCCACCCATCCTGTAGATACGTATTATGTGTCTTTAATGGAGTGGTTTCTATTGCCTTCTGCATCCTCATGCCGTTGATCATTGCCGATTCTTCCGCCTTTAGAGGCAGTTTTCCACCCACAGGGCAAGAGAGTGCCCTGAAGCTCCCTCCGCTCCCCCGCCCTCTGACGAGGCCGCTGGCTGAGTGAGGGCGACTTCTTCTGCCGGAAGTCTCCGGCCGCCAGTGCTGATGATTTTTATTCAAAATTACTGATCACAGACGCTATCCCTAGACCACGCGTGCCACTCGTGGTAAGTACCGCGTTAAAGTGTAAGTCTCTCTGGGCAAGTCAGTTCAAAGGCAAGGGAATACTAGTTCACATGGGGCCACGCCTAATGAAACACCAAAGCATTCAAACCAACCTTCGCGTTGTTGACTGTTTCACCTTAACGTAGAAAGATAGCCGCCACTGTGCCCACAGCAGCACAAAAGTCATCACGAAATGTTCACCGGGCACATGGAGTTGCACGTGACAGACGAAAGCCACAGAATGACGCCATTGGCTGTCGGGTCACGTGGTACACTTCCGCTTACTACCGCGCATCCCCGCACCATGAGCCTTCGCATACGCACACCACTACAACGCTGGCTGACGTCATCGACAAGGCGTCTCACGAATCTTTTCCCCCACGTGTACAGTCGGCCGTTAGTAAAAGTGGTACAGACCACCAGCGAGCATTCCGCGCCCGCTTCCAGCCGAGGCAGTCGCGTTGTGAAATATGAAAGCGTTATTGCCTTCGCAGCTACGTGTGTCTTTTTTCCATCTCCGAAGCCGGTTTATAATGGCGAGGTGGGGTCGTTCACCTAATTCTTGACTGCACAGCCCGGAACGTAGTGTCTTGTCTCTCACATCAAACAAAATCGAAGATAACTACCCTTCTTGTCCAGTGAAAAGGTGAAGGTTTAGTAGGATCGTTTCACTCATTTCAACTGAATCTGAGCAAAAATGAGACAAAAGATATTACTCTTGGCAAGTACTCCAGTAACGCAAAAGTAACGTCGAGAAGCCATACGGAGCCATTAGTCATTAAGCTGATATCTGAAACTCTTCGGAGATGCCGCCACAACTACTTCTTCCTGGATAGTTACAACATCCAGTCGTCTAGCGAGCACTGTGCCTGGCATGCTCCCCACTAGAGTCAAGGTTCCGGGTTCGACTCCTGGTCCAACACACAGTTTCGATCCTCGATGGAATTTATAAACAGCGCACACTCCGCTGCGGAGTCAAAAGTTGTGGATATCAATTGGTTGATAAACATTTATTTGAGGCGTCTAAAATCAAAACCTGCCACTCAAAAAATTTACAAAAATGTGTCAAGTTATGAGTTTAAAGTAGATCACTTTCAACTGAAATAACACCAGGCATCAAACTCAGCTTTGTCTTCGTATTACGGAGTTACACAGCACTGAATTCTTCGTCGTGCAACTGAATCGGCCAGAACTTGCAGGCAGGAAATTAATAACCGGCCATGCCAAGCAAAGAGCAACAATCTTAATGTCGCAGCATTTTTCTCTCTAATCTTATGTTGTTACTGTGGTGTCACCGCCAGACACCACACTTGCTAGGTGGTAGCCTTTAAATCGGCCGCGGTCCATTAGTATACGCCGGACCCGCGTGTCGCCACTGTCAGTGATAGCAGACCGAGCGCCACCACACGGCAGGTCTAGAGAGACGTCCTGGCACTCGCCCCAGTTGTACAGCCGACGTTCATAGCAATGGTTCACTGACGAATACGCTCTCATTTGCCGAGACGATAGTTAGCATAGCCTTCAGCTAAGTCATTGGCTACGACCTAGCAAGGCGCCATAGCTTTGATAATTAATATTGTGAAGCATGTATCAACAAGAGCGATGTTCTACAAATGTGGATTAAAGTTAAGTATTACAGCAACTGCGTCCATTTTCTAAGTTCTCATTTCCTTTTAACTGTTCCAGACCTCACGGCAATCTGCGTGAGCTTAACGCGTGCCTTTCGGCTTCCTCTTGTTGTGACTTGGCTGTCGTGCTAAGTCACAACAGTTACATTATGCAACAATGTGACCATGTCAGTACGCAAAGTAATTCCTTATAATGCATATTCTTTGCAGTCATAATATTTGAGATCTAAGTTGACAAAACCAATTTTTTGCACTGATTTACGTATTCGCGGGCTTCTTACCGTAATTGGTACAAAAGCAATACTCTTTCCTGCCTGCAATTTGTCATTATTGTCCGCAGCTCGTGGTCGTGCGGTAGCGTTCTCGTTTCCCACGCCCGGGTTCCCGGGTTCGATTCCCGGCGGGGTCAGGGATTTTCTCTGCCTCGTGATGACTGGGTGTTGTGTGCTGTCCTTAGGTTAGTTAGGTTTAAGTAGTTCTAAGTTCTAGGGGACTGATGGCCATAGATGTTAAGTCCCATAGTGCTCAGAGCCATTTGAACCATTTTTGATTTGTCATTATTGAGCTGCTGCAGAAATACTTTGGGCCAAAGTGAAAAGACCTTTCAGTCATTGTAGTTTTCTAAAACAACAATATTAGCTAGTGAAACAGCTTGCATTGGGGATACGAGTTCTAGGCGCTACAGTCTGGAACCGCGCGACCGCTACGGTCGCAGGTTCGAATCCTGCCTCGGGCATGGATGTGTGTGATGTCCTTAGGTTAGTTAGGTTTCAGTAGTTCTAAGTTCTAGGGGACTTATGACCTCAGCAGTTGAGTCCCATAGTGCTCAGAGCCATTTTTTGATACGAGTTCCAAAATAAATACCAATGTCTGCGTCAATGATTCACGTGAAGGGCTTGCTATTGCAGTTCAAATAAGAGCAAACTGATCACTTGAAATAACAGTATTACTGAGTATGTGTGAACAGTTTCTATCATAAGAACGATTCCGTTACCACACTTTACTATTTGCAGATCATTTTCTTTCTACTGCGTTCAAGATCCAACTGAATGACGAACTTTTAGGGGGAGGAATCCTATTTCGTGTTCTCCTCAGCTTTCTAATGTTGTCCGAGCAGTCTGAGATGCTGCAGTATTGGACTGTGCGGCTGGTCCCGGCGGAGGTTCGAGTCCTCCCTCGGGCATGGGTGTGTGTGTTTGTCCTTAGGATAATTTAGGTTTAGTAGTTTGTAAGCTTAGGGACTGATGACCTTAGCAGTTAAGTCCCATAAGATTTCACACATACATACACTTCTGACGTTCTTGCTACGTTGTTATACACTTGATGTTGAAATGCTTTTTTTTATTGCTGTAAAAAAGTAAGGAGAATGTTACTTTGTCCTCCATTTCATTCATCTTTCACAAGATTTTGGAATTTAAATACACTCCAGGACGACAACGCGACGGCAGCGGCCTCAACGTGAAGAAGAGAACGTAAGCGCCGCGCCCGCGGACGAGAATAGCTTCAAGACTAGTCATTTCGCTTGTGCTACGTAGCATTGTCTATACTGAAGAAACTTACTTGCTTTTACATGTCGCCCTTTGCTTGCTACACATCTACGTATTTCTCAAAGTTCAATATTATTATTATTTACGTTTCGTAATAAAACCTGTTAATACGATTTGCTTGAACTGTTGTCTAGCGAGTAGAGAAAGCAGGTTTCCTAGACACCCCATATTCGACGACTAGGCAGGACTCAACAAAAATCATTTAAAATTGCAATAAAAGCGTCCAATTAAAAACTAAAATTAACACATAAATGGGTTCATTATAAGTCGGATTTCACAAAAGAAAAGAACCTACAGATTAAACCGTTAAGAATGTGACTACCAAAGAGAAGCGTTCGTGATTATCGCTGTTTTGTCTCTAGAGGTTTTTGAGTCACACTGAAAAAAACGTCTTCAGTGACTTGGCCAGTTTTAATACTACACGCCTCATTTATCGATTATTTAATGTGACACGATTAGGGCCATGAGGCTCTCCCTTATATGTAAACAGTCACTCTACATGTATCACAAAGTGCATTCATTACGACAAGCATGTTATATCTAATTATATTAGTATATTAATTACTTACTTGTCATTATATTAATTATTGGGTAGGTGCGTTAGTTCGTAGCGGTTTTTGGTAAGTATAACAAAAACAACAGACACATATAACAGAGACTTTATTCATCAACAATATATTCTCCTAAACTATTTACAACATTCTGCCGACGCTGGGGTAACTTTTCGATTCCGCGAGAAATCACACAGTTTTGAGGAGAACAAATCGTCGAGCCATGTTCGGTGAGTATTTTCATCCGGAAAGGAAGTTCCTTGGAAGTTGTTCGATAGAGAGCTGAAACGCGAAAATATGAGGACACTCGATCAGGCGAATAAGGTGGGTGCGCAATGACATCCCAATCCAATTCCGGTATAGTGTTTTCTGTTCCCAGCAGAATGCGGGTGGGCGTTGTTGTGGAGTGGCATGACTTCACGCAGTCTTCCTGGTCGTTGCTCTTGTACTGCGTCTTCAAGACGTCACAGCTGTTCACAATAACTGCCCGTGCAAGCAATTCGTAGTACACCACACCGTAGCTGTTTCACTAAATACGTAACCTTATCCTTTCTGAATGATTGCAGATCTTTGTATGGGGACTTGTTGCTTTGTCTGGGCTCAATGATTCCTTTCTTTTCCTCATGTTAGCATAAAGAGACCCTTTCACCATTAACGACGCAGAATAGAAGTGGTCGGTGTTGTTCACAGACAGCTGATAACGAGCAATCAGAGACTCACTTATGGCCATCCGCTAATTTTCGTGATATTGGCTTAGAGCGTGTGGTACCCATACACCACATTTTTGAACCTTCCCCATTGATGCGAACGTCACACGATGGTGGAATGATTACAGGTCATCACATTTGGAAGTTCTCGACTACGATATCATGGATTATCGTGGATTAATGCGTTTAACTATCTCCCTCACAACCTAAAGTTCTTCCTGAAAACGTGGAGAGTCAATACTGTTGAAACGATCCTCCATAGACGAGAAACCCATTTTTTGTCAAGCTCTGTCCAGTAGCATTATTCGCATACACGGCCCACATGTTTCTGGCTACCTTGCTGTTGTCACCATCTACTGAACCCAAACAGAAGAATACGTAGAAAATCTTCCGATTTCTCCACTTGGCGCTCCATTTTCCAACGTCCACAGCTCCACTCACTATCTCCAGATGACAATACGTAAACTCAAATCGCAACAATGAACTACAAATAAGAATGACAGTCGATAAATAAACCCATAGCAACCGGAATAGCAACACGCAAAACAAAAAAAAAGGTACGAACTCATGCACCATCATATAATTATGTCCTCCTGCGTAGCTCCGTGGTCACTGTGCATGATTGCTGTGCGGAGGACCTGAGTTCGACTGCCGGTAATTCCATGGACTTTTCCTCGGAGGGGGGACTGGACTGGAGCGGGCTGCTCTCACCGCATCCGATGACGTCATTGGCAGAGGATGACACGGCTGTCGGTCGGTCCCGATTCACCCATTAAGGCCAAAGCGCGGAGCTTTGCTTTTCTTGCTTTGCTTTAAATCAAATTACATTAGATGTAACATTTAAAAACTACTGCGACACAAATAGTGAAGCTGAAATTCGTTCATGACAAGTTCAACAGTACAGACATGTTCCAGGTAGGTAGATTCATACTATGAACGCTGGCAGCAAAGAACACGAGGTAAGGGATCGGGTGAGAAACAACGTGATGTGACGGATCGAGAAATGAAGAGAGAAAAGAAGCCTAAGTAGGGTAAGATGGGAGCATTTCCTTTACCGTTTGACAGAGGTACACAGGTCACATACCATACTTTTTGGGCAAAAGCTATGAGGCAAACAGAAGTAAAACAACAGGGCATTCAATGGTTCAAATGGCTCTGAGCACTATGGGACTTAACATCTACGGTCATCAGTCCCCTAGAACTTACAACTACTTAAACCTAACTAACCTAAGGACATCACACAACACCCAGCCATCACGAGGCAGAGAAAATCCCTGACCCCGCCGGGAATCGAACCCGGGAACCCGGGCGTGGGAAGCGAGAACGCTACCGCACGGGCATTCAACTGGGCGCAGAGTGAAGTGTAACTTGTCCCAGAGGCGGACAATAGCAAGAGAAGGATATTCCGTTACAATTCATTATGGCAGATGTAGCAACAGTAGCTGATTGACAAATCAGTGAAAGTATCTGTCGCAACTATGTAATTGTTTCCTTAATTCCAATTACTCGTTTCATGTGCTTAGCGCATTATCAGACTCTAACAATAAGGAAATAACTACTGGTCAGACCCGTGAACCTAGCGAATAGCGAATCAAATACTGCTAAAAGGTGAGTAAACAAACTTCAAAGACTTAGCTGGTTGATGGCTGAAAGCGGGAAGTGTGGGGCCCCGTTGGAAAACACGTTTTCATGAACTACAAGTTAACGCAGGGGAACTGTAAAAGAAGCGAAGAAAATAAATAGCAAAAACATTTAGGTATAATGGGATGGGTGGTGACGGTGGATAAAGGGTGAAAGTAACAATAAGGTGGTTTGATGGTAATTAAAATTCACTACAGCAGAAGGATGAGCCGGTACAGCGGCAGCTGCACGTTTACAACCACTAAGATGAATGAGGTGGAACTGCGGTGGCCTCGTCGATCGTAAACACAGTAGTGCTGCACCGAGCCTACGGAGTTCAGGACCAGTACAGTGGCGGCACTGGAGCAGCGGGAATGTAAGTACCGCTCACGGGAATGGCGCGGAAGGTGGTGGGGGTGGGGGAGGACGAAGAGGATTACGCTTAGGCGACAGAAGTCATGGGACGCCGATATGTACATACAAAGAGGGCGGTAGTATTCTGTACACAAAGTACAAAAGGGCAGTGCATTGGCGGAGCTGCCATTTCTACTCTGGTGATTCACGTGGAACTGTTTCCGACGTGATTACGGCCGCACGACCCGAATTGACATCCTTTGAACGCGCAGTGTTAGTCGGAGCTGGACGCACGGGACATTTCATATCGGAAATCGTTAAGGAATTCAATATTCTGCATTTGACAGTGTGCCAAGAATAGCACATTTCAGGCATAACCTCTCACCACGGACAACGCAGCGGCCTACGGTCTTGACTAAACGATCGACAGCATCGGCGTTTGCGTAATATTGTTAGTGCTTGACATAACCGCAGAAATCAATGTGGGACATGCGACGAACGTATCTGTCAGAACAGTCCAGCGAAATTTGGCGTTGACGGCCTATGGCAGCATATGAGTAAAGCAAGTGCCTTTGCTAACAACACGACATCGCCTGCAGCGATTCTCTTCGGCTCGTGACCATATGGATTAGACCGTATGCGAATGGAAAACCGTGACCTGGTCAAATGAGTCCAGAATTCAATTGGTAAGACCTCATGGTAGGGTTTGAATGTGGCGCAGACCCACGAATCCTTGGACCCTGGTCCAAGTGAACCGGTCATTGAATGGAAATGGTTATGTTCGGTTATTTGGAGACCATTTGAGGAACGTTCTGTTCGTTTAGAGCGAATGATTTGGCCACTCAGATCGCCCAATACGAATTACATCGAAAATTTATGGGACAAAATCGAGAGGTCTGCCGGTACATAGAATCTTGCACCGGCAACACTTTAGCATTTACGGACGGCTGTAGAGGCAGAATGGCTCAATATTTGTGCAGGGGACCTCAAACGACTTATCGGGTGCATGACGTGTCGAGCTGTTGCACTACGCTGGGCAAAAGGAGGTCCGACGCCGCATTGGGACATATCCCATGTCTCAGTGTATGTATTAATATGATGGAACAGAAAAAAACGGGTGGGGTAAAAGAGGACATGGTATGACATGAAGTTCGTGAAAGATAGATGGTTCAAATGGCTCTGAGCACTATGGGACATAACTTCTGAGGTCATCAGTCCCCCGTGAAAGATACGAGTAGAGTGTAATGTCATAACAAAGGAAAGTGCTACTGGAGGAAACTTTTAACCTGGTAAGAATGGAAAGAAAGGTGCCATAAGTCTTGAAAGAAAAGGGGAGGGGGACGGAGGATTTGGTTTCTATTAGGAAATGGGATAAGAGGGAGGGAAGGGGCGGGGCAGTAGTGGGGGAGGAGGGAGGAAGATATGGGACTTTATTGTTATTGTGATGACATTTAGGAAGGGCGGCGAGTCTGTCACACAGGTCTCCTACTAAAGCCAAGGAAGCATGTATGGACTCACAAGTATTGGCCTCGGAGATCGAGGGAGGTGCTGCTTTTAGGGTTTCTTTTTATTGTATAGTCAGTACACCAAGTGAAGGTAGATTTAAGATAAGGACAAAAATCGTTACTGTCATAACGAACGATTGTTGAAGGACCCGTAATCTCGCTCCAGGATCTAGAAGAGCGTTCGCTCACAGTGCCCCTCATCATATATTGGTCAAACTGGACGAGCCCTTAAGATTAAAGTACACCTCTTCAACAGGAGCAGCACCGTCGAAAACAAATGGGCCTTTTCCGATCATCTCAAAAGAAGCAAGTATTGCAAATCCTCTACTATGACTCCAAGAGAAAAAGGTATCACTTTTGGAAGAATTAGAAATTTAAGAATTAGAAATTTCCAAGTTCGTGAGACGGTCTGAAGAACAGCACCACAACGAGAAGTTGACTACAAAAAAAAAAAAGCTTTCTACGATACTACATTATCTACCATGTTTCCAAAATGAAATCTCCCTGCTCCTGCTCTTCCAACTACCACCCACGCTTACCCCTCCGTCTTATTCTATTTCCTTGCTAAACCCCGTTCCTTCCTCCTTTTCTTTCAACGACTACGCCACCTTTCTTTCCATTCGTACCAAGTCAAAAATTTCCTATAACAGCACAAGTATCCCTGTGCTTTGTTATAACATTACCGTCTGTCTTACACGAACTTCAAGTCGCACCATGGCCTGTTTTACCTCCCCCCCCCCCCCCCCCCCGTTTTCCCATTATTTCTTATTAATACACACACTGAGGTGGCGAGACTCATGAGGTACCTTCTAATGTCGTGTGGGAACTCATTTCGCCTGGCGTACTGCAGTAACTAGACGTGGTATGGACTCAACAAGTCGTCTGCTGTCTCCTGCAGAAATATTGAGCCATGCTACCTTTATAGCTCTCCATAATTGCGAAAGTGTTGCCGGTGCAGTATTTTGTGCACCAACTTTTCTCTCGATTATGTCCGATAAATGTTCGATGGGATTCATGTCGGGCGGTCTGGTTGGCCAAATCATTCGCTCCAGTTGACCGAAACGTTCTTCAGACCAATCGTGAATAACTGTGGACAGTGACAAGGCGCACTGTAATCCACAAAATTCCGTCGTCGTTTTGTAACAGGAATCCAATAACAGCTGCAAATGGTCTCAAAGGAGTCGAACGTAACAGTTTCCAGTCACTGATCGGTTCAGTGCGATTAGAGGACCCGGTCCATGCAAACACAGTCCACATCATCACGTACTCACCACCACCTTCCACAATGTCTTGTTGACAACTTGAGTCCATGGCTTCGTAGGGTCTGCGCCACACACTATTCCTATCATCGGCTCTTACTGAATTCTGGACTCATCTCGTCAGTCGTCCAGGGTCCAACCGACGTGGTCACGAGCCCAGGAGAGGGGCTGCAGGCGGCGTCGTGCCGTCAGCAGAGGCACTCACGTCGATCGCCTGCCGCCACAGCCCAGTAAAGCCAGATTTCGCGGTCATTTCACGCGGTGTTGCTTGCCTGATAGCACTGACAACTGCACGCAAACGCCGCTGTTCTCGGCCGCTAAGTGAAAGCCGCCAGTCTGTGGTGAGATGTTATGCCTGAAATCTGGTATTCCCTTCGCGCTCTTGACTCCGCGGATGTCGGAATATTTAATTCCCTTACGTCTTCCGAAATGGAATGTGCCATGCGTCTAGTTCCAATTACCATTCCGCGTACAAAGTCTGTAATTCCCGTCGTGTAACCGCAGACATATCGGAAACGTTTTCCCATGAAGCAACTGAGCACAAATGACAGATCCGCAAATGTACTTCCCTTTCATACCTTGTGTAAGGAATACTACCGCCGTCTCTAATGAGCATATCGCTATTCGGTGACTGTCCCGTCAGTGTAGCGTTTTCCGTATATTTAACTTCCTCCCTGTTTTTTACTCCCCCCTTTCCTCGACATTTCCCTGCACTGCTGTTACATTCCCGCCGCTCAAGCGCCACGACCTTGCCGACCTCAACTCACGCAGTTGCTGTCCGTAACCTTGCTACACCGCTTTTGTGTTTCAAGGTCGGCGAAGCCACTGCAGTCCACCTCACTACCTCGGTAGTTGTAAAGATGTAGATACCGCTGCACCGGCTCTTTCTTCTGCTACGGCGAATTTTAATTACCATGACACCTCTTTATTATTACCTTCATACAGGGTAACAATAAATGAACTATATGAAATAAAATCTTCATAACTTCTGTACTTCTGTACGGTTTGCATTAGGCCGTTCAAACTCCATGATTGGCCGTGGGGCGTGATGGGAATTAGTAAGCGGTGTATGGTTTGGTTTACCGACGAAGCCCATTTTTATCTGGATGGTTTCGTCAACAAGAAAAATTTGCTCATTTGGTGGACTGAGAATCTGCATTTCACGATCGAGAAGTATCTTCACCCTCAATGGGTGAGTGGTGTGCAATGTCCAGTCACGGAATAATCGGTGCGATACTCCTTGATGGCACGGAAACTACCGAACGGTACGTGAAGGGTTTGGGAGCTAATTTCATCCCCACTGTCCAAAGTAAGCCTGATTTCGATTAGATGTGGTTCTCTACCCCATCGAAGCAGAAGAGTGATGCCCTGAAGGAGCACTCTGGGGACCGCATTCTGGCTCTCAGGCACCCACAGGCCATTGGCATGGGGCTCCATTGGCCGCCATATTCTCCTTTCTACGGGGCTATTTTAAAAATGGTTCAAATGGCTCTGAGCACTATGGGACTTAACATCTGTGGTCATCAGTCCCCTAGAACTTAGAACTACTTAAACCTAACTAACCTGAGGACATCACACACATCCATGCCCGAGGCAGGATTCGAACCTACGACCGCAGCGGTCACGCGGTTCCAGACTGTAGAGTCTAGAACCGCCAGGCTACACCGGCCGGCGGCTATTTTAAAGATAAGGTGTACAGCAATAACAGGTTCTGAGCTAATAACAGGTTCTGAGCTGAAAACAGCCATTCAGGAGTTCATCGACAGCATCGATGTTCCGACACTTCAGCGGGCCGTGTAGAATGACGATATTCGTCTCCGCCACGTCATCGCCAATGATGGCAGGTATATCGAACATGTCATAACCTAAATCCGAATATCTGTACTGACGTTTACATGTTGAATGAAGTAGTTTGTAACTAATTTACTATTTTAGTGTAGTTCAGTAATTATCACCCATTATTTTACCCACCGCACCCTCACCCCCACTCTCAATTCACTGTACAGGCAAATGGCGGGATGGTTCCCTTTAAAAGAACAAGGCCGATTCACTTCCCCAACCTCGCCTAACCAGATGGGACCGATGACCTCGCTGTTTGGTCCCATCTCCCAAATGAACCAACCAACCAAGTAAATGTTTTTGCTATTTATCTTTCTCCCTCCTTTTAGTGGTCCCCTGCGTTAGATTGTAGTTCAAACATGAAAAGCGTGTTTTCCAACATTGTTTTACATGACGGCCTGGTCCCATACTTAACGCTTTCAGCGCTCAACCAAGTAAATTTTTAGCAATAACAGATCCACTATTCGGTATGATCATGTGCCTGACATGTAATTATTCCCTTATTGTTCCAGTCTGAAAACGCGCCTACAGCGTGAATCACCGTGTTGGGTCACATCGCACGAGTGGAGGTTCTTCCGAACGAATGACTGCACAAGTTTACGTTTCACACTGAAGGAAACGTGTTCCGAAACTTTTAGAGACCAAGCGAAACTCTTCCTGTGCCGACAGTATTTTCTACCCAATTAACGAGCTCATCCAGAGTTAAAACCAAGTTCTTTACTGTTGTATCAAGTGGCATTGGAATGTGATCGTCTTGTAGGGCACAGAAAATACGTGAGACCTTTTCTCGTTTATGTAGAACATAAAACCAAACAACAGGTGTATTTCAACCAGTTATTATTTATTTTTCTTTAAGCTACCAGTTTTGCCACTTCACTGGTGCCATCCTCAGGCTAGTATGCACACTGTAAACTGATTTACCACAAATGTTGCTGCAATACAACAGGAGCCATGAAATAAATCTGGATTCCGTGAATATTTTTCTGAAGTCTGACTTCCGAAAAATATTCACGCAATCCAGATTTATTTGATGGTTCCTGTTGTATTGCAGCAAGCTTTGTGGTAAATCCGTTCACAGTGTGCATACGGGCCTGATGATGGAAGCAATGAAGTGCCGGAACTAGTAGCTTACAGAAAGATAAGTAAGACCTGATTGACAGACGGCTGTTGTTTGGTTTTTGTTCTTGATACTATTTGGTCATGCGCTGTACAGAGTCCTCGATGAATCCGAGAAGATTTTTCACATTTAGTTCAAACCCCGGATTTTGCGTCCATTTCAACACTGAAGAAGATCGTTAGTCATCTGGACCGCTGGTTGTATTGACGTCTTCAGTCTTGCGTATAAATAAATCTGGAGGTCGTCGACATGGAAATGATATTTACAGGACGAAAAAATGAAAGAATTGCGTTACAAAAGGAACAGTGGTCGCATAACTGACCTTTGTGGCGTCTTTGAGATAACATGTTCCATGCGACTTTTTCAAGTAGCGTTCATACCACTTCAAAAAATTTTAGGTTTCGCAGTTTTCTGTGCAGTATGTCAAAGCTGATCATGTATTATGATTGGCTGAAGTCTTGTGTCAATCAGTTAGTTTGGTTAATAGAGTGCTTTTGGTACGGAGTTCGAGAGAGCCAGATTCATATTTGTCACATAAATTAATTTTACTTCATTGCGACGATATAATGAAGCGTTTTGTATACCAGCATGTTAGATACTAGAATGAGATTTTCACTCTGCAGCGGAGTGTATATGAAACTTCCTGGCTGATTAAAACTGTGTGCCGGACCGATACTCGAACACGGGACCTTTGCCTTTCGCGGGCAAGTGCTCTACCGACTGAGCTACCCAAGCACGACTCACGCCCCGTCCTCACAGCTTTACTTCTGCCAGTACCTCGTCTCCTACCTTCCAAACTTTACAGAAACTCAGTCGGTAGAGCACTTGCCCGCGAAAGGCAAAGGTCCCGAGTTCGAGTCTCGGTCTGGCACACAGTTTGAATCTGCCAGGAAGTTTCATGTTAGACACCGATTCGTCAGTATTCACAAGCTATTAAGGGTAGGTCAGGAATCGTTTGTTTTCCATCCACGGGAGAACAGGTACTAAGCCTACTTGGAACATGGTTATTCTAATATCTTCGTTGCCTGCAGCTCAAGAAGAGATTCTCACAATTGCTTTTCTTGTGTTTTAGGTGCACCGCGCTCAGAATAGTTATGTAGTCTGGAGATGCTTGAGAGCGACAGTTCTTTGTAGCGCGGATACTGACTAATGCTCAAAATAAGTTAAGTTAGTTCGTCAGCTAATAACTGAAAAACAGTTTCCAACTTTGTGTTTTCGACACCGAAGCTACGAAAATTCTTCCAGCATAACTGCAGGAGTCATACAGCGGTACACAGGAAACGGGCGTGCCTGATTCTAGCGCTGTTGCTGTACCGTGCTTCGTAGCTTTCTATATTCTTCACAGCGCTTCGGTTTCGGATTTGTTTTGAGACATCTGAAGCCAGCATCCGTGTCGTCCGTAATTTGAACGAAGGCGCTTGTCATCCCAGGAAGAGGCGTTTGTCTTACAGGGATAGGAGCGTGTTTACCGTAGAGAACCTTGAAATTATCAGTAAATTCACGTATTTTGCAATCAACTCTGGGTTCTCTGATTAACTGATGCCAATGAGTTTGCGAGGAGTTCGTTGGTGAATTGTTATGATTTATATGTTTGACGTTTCTGCAATCACAGCGATGCAATCTGAGTTTGGGAAGCTGCGAAGAGCAGACCACGAATATTGTGTCACAAGCTGAGAGGCCTAGAGGCGCAATGTGTCCGCTTCCTCTTATGTTGTCAACCTTCTCCGTCGCGATAAACTCTCTAACAGCCTTTTTTATGTGAAACAGCCACAAGCTGCTAAAGTTTTTATTATTTTGCAACTAGTTTAGACATTAATGTCATCGTCTGCCAGACCTGGACAAAATACGTAACAGGAACGTACATTATTATTTAAAAAATGGTTCAAATGGCTCTGAGCACTATGGGACTTAACTTCTGAGGTCATCAGTCCCCTAGAACTTAGAACTACTTAAACCTAACTAACCACTAACCTAATGATATCACACACATCCATGCCCGACGCAGGATTCGAATCTGCGACCGCAGCGGTCACGCGGTCCCAGACTGAAGCGCCAAGAACCGCACGGCCACAACGGCCGGCCATTATTATTAATAACGAGAAATAATGTAATATGACCATCAGCTGTATCAGTAAATACTGATTTTAAAAATGTTTACGTAAATCCAACATCGTGTTGGTGCTGGATTAGCAACTCTATATCTTTGCAATTTGCTAATTAAGTTTCCCGTATAAACTGCGTGTAATATTAGCGACTGGTTTGGAACATTTTTGTTCATTCTCAACCATTTCCTACATTAGAAGGTACAATACTTTTAACAAAACATGAAATACTGCATTTTCAAACATTTGTTGTGTACGTATTACAGTAGTGCAATGAATAATGTATGGCAGAGTTTCATTTGTAATGTTTCACTGTACATAATATTTCTGTTTTGACAACTGTTCAGTATAACGAAGGTTACTTGACTGCACTATGATTGTCTTGCTACATTCAAAATTCGATTGGTGTCTTAAGTTGTATGTATATAAACATTACTGCCAGGCGCTTACAGTTGTTTATGATGTATCCATATGTAACATCACTCAGAGATCATATCGTTACAACTAAATACATAGATGCTGTATTGGTAATGGACTCAGACAGTATCCCGCTATTTTCCAAATTACTGATATGTCATACGCTAACTGCTTTATTGAATCATGAATAATTTTTAAAAAGAGCAAAACATAATTGTATTTAAATTCGGACTATTCGTTCAACAGGCTATCCGGCTCTTTCATCTTCCCTTTGTATATATATTCCCTTCTTCAACAAAGCCTAACTTCATTGCCTTGACTGCCATGTGTAACTCATTACCGGTAATACTGAATGCTCTGTGCCTCGCAAGTGATGGCCGAAAACAGCCTCGTCGTCTGGACTGATATGTGTTCCTTACATCTAGTTATAAAATTCCGACCTTTTTAGCCTGTACAAAAATGACGACGTGTTCTGCAGTGTAATCTGTACTGATCAAATGCAAAATACTTTTTTTCATTTTTAACAATTTTCTATTTTAGTTTAAACCGTAATTGACCTGAAATTTGAAATGGAATTCTGTGCCCTTCAGTGAAAGCGAGCGCTAGCTTTTCCAAAATACGGCCGTAATAATCCAATGCAATAAACTTTTCTTCTTCTTCTTTACGCGGGTTTTTTACGCTTTGGTGTTTTTTGAGAGTTTGTGCAACTACACTTCTTTTAGAACGATTGATTAGTGCTACTTGTTTGAGGATGAATACATCCCGTTGTATTTGCGTCTCATGTAATGGAAGATAACATAGGCAAGTTACCATAGCAAAGAAATACGTCCTTTTATGTTGTGGTGGGTGGTTGTAGTGATCCCTTATTACCGCATGAGCGCTTTTTTACGATAATTGGAATGTTTCAGCTGATGTTATGCACTTGCTACTGTTAAATCTAAGAAGTTAATTCTCCTTTTGGATACTTTGTCTAAGGTGTATGAAATACTGTGATACTGTTGGATGAAAGTCATGCCTATATAAACTATCCACTATTCCAACGAGCTTAACACTCTGGATGTTAGGTGATCTTGTACATATATACACGTGTCGACATCCCCACCGCGGTGTCAGCTCCAAGAAATGTGTGTGTGTGCCGCGCTGGTCGCCGACGACAAATTGCGTCATCCATTAAGATTCGAGACACAATGACGATATATCCCTGAGACGGTGGTGGGTCAAAAGCGCAGTGCCTGGGTGACTTCGTATCTGGAGTGCCTCTCGTCCAGAGTCTGGTGGCGACAGCCGGCGCTGCCTGCGGCCGACTCAGTCGCGGTGACAGCCGGCGCTGCCTGCGGCCGACTCAGTCGCGGTGACAGCCAGTGCAATGTCTGGCGACAACGCCGCCCGCCACGCGGCTCGCCGACAGCAACGCTCTCTGTCCGGAACAACGGCTCTCCCAAAATGTGTTACTCTTCAAAAATGTCTTCTCACTCTCAAAAAATTACACATTCCAACTCGAATAACAATTTTTTTTTAAAGTCTCAAGCAGGCTCAGTTTTCGGTAACAACTACGGTGAAAAACTGTAGTATACACAATTGGTGGTGGTGGTGGTGGTGGTAGTGGTGGTGGTAGTAGTAGTAGTAAGAAAAATAATAGCAACAAATAATTAATTATAAAAAAGTGAGAAACTCGCTGAAAAAATAAAGGTTTCATTGTACATTTTCATCTCATAACAGTATAGCAACGTAAAACAAAAATCTTAAAAAGTCCAAACTACTTGCAGATGATAAACTGTGAAACAATACCATCTGAACACGACAGAGCTACATGAACAACCACGTTTTCTGTTAAGGTAGGTGTGTTGTGGGACTAGTGCTGTGAAGCTGATCACAATAATCCCAAACTTGCGTGCATATTTATCCTGCATTATTTGTGTCATACAGAAAACTAAGACAAAAGCGCTGATGGTTAACAGCACCGAAACAAGCTCGAGAAATATGATATTGCATTGTATGTGTTGTTCAGAATTACGATGCAATGTTTCTTCGGATATGTACAGGCACTGTGATATCGTATTTATCCGGTAACACCGGGCATGCGACTTTCAGTTACAGTGTCTCGCCTGTGCGGAATATAGTTAATGGATGTACGAGTGCAGGATGCAAGCGCACGGTTGGCAGCACTGGATACTTTGGGTGTGGCCGTGACACGTGCTCGAGCAGCCTAATGTCAACGCGACAGGTCCGGCACAAATTTCCATTGTCGTCATTCTGTTATACAGATGACGGTGGTCCACGTGTTATAGGAAATGGTGAACGAAAGAAACTGTTTTGCTTACTGTTCTCAAGACGTAGTTATTACATAAGGGATCACAAGTGAATTGGCGGTTACAACTGGTAAAAGAAAAATTTCTCTGTCCGACCTCGGTTCAGACTGGATGGTTCCTCATTTGGAAACAGGCTGCAGCAAACACGCAAGCTGCCATTGGACAAGGACAGACTGGCCGTGGCTCGTAAGTACGAATGCAAGGCCATGGCGAACCGCTCCACTGACATTTGTGCAGACTGGTTTGTTATATCATGCACTGAGCTCTTGCTGCGAACGCGACGTAATATTTCTTCCTTACTGCTGGTATTAATGGCAAAAGTTAGGATAGCATTTAATTCTTACAACTGGAAATTTCAACTACGACTGGTTCACATGTGAATTTTTCATCAATGCGATGTTGAAAATCAGTTCCGAGATACGACAGTTGATTTTAAACGTCAACGCTACTTAATGAGAAAGTAGAACACATTCCCACGCAGAGACAGTGGGCACGCCTTGGTCAAACTGAAGAGAGCCGAACTTCAAGACAAAACGCCCGTGCACGTCAGTGGTCTTGGAGAGCTGAAACTGCAGCCACTGCAGTTGGCTCCGTTGGAGACGTGCGTTATTGAACAGGTCACATCTGCAGACGGACAAGAACGCAACAGGTATTTCCATAGCAGACAGTTGTCTGGTAGTATCAAAGTAAATCACAAAGTGTGAACAACCTTATATGAGCCAGGAACCAGAGGGGAGTAGATGCCGGGCGAGTGGTGGTGGGAATACGAGCCCCACAAGCCGTTTGCACAGCACGAGGCTGCGCTCGGCGGTCCAACTAGCGACCGGGGTAGCAGGCAACCTTTCCCACTCCACGATACTAGAACGCGCCACCTGTTGCAAGATCGCGCTGCTGCCGTATACCGTAGCTTAACCCGAATAAGAAAACCAGTTCCTTGCGTCGCTAGGAGTTAGACCCCTCAACATTTAGTAGCGAGCGCCTCTATTTATACCCGATGCTTATGGAGTTCTACTCTGCACGTCTCTGTACCAAATAGTTACTTTTAATGAGAACTGATATTCCTTAAAAGATGCGCTACTTATCAAAACTGTCCAGACACCCCAACGTAATTCGGAATTGACTATTAGTTGTTGCGAAACGCGGACTGCCAGGACAAAAGCAGGCGGAGATTAGTGTGGTGTCAGCAGAGCAGCGGTAGCAGTGGAATTCGTCTTGCTGGAGGGCTCAGTGACTTCGAACGTGGACTAGTCATTACAGGTCAGCTGAGTAACAAATCCATGGAGGACATTTCAACCCTTCTGGGGCTGCCCACGTCGATTGTCGGTGATATGACTGGGAAGTGCAAACACGAAGAAACAACAACAGCCAAACCAAGACCACACAGACCTCATGTCCTAACGGAGAGGCACCGTCGAGCGTTGCGGAGGCACCCGACAATCCAGTGCTACGCAACGGAACCTACGTGCCACTGGAAGTAAATCCCGCAACCGTTGATACAGTCGAGACACTGCTGCAAGGTGTTTCCCGGTTCTTGTCGCACATTCCTAGAGGCTGTAGAGGGGACACAGTAGACCAAATTTTACACAGGAACCTGTATTAGGAAACATCATCCAGCGGCGCTACGGAGCGTCAAAGTTATGGGCGCCGGTGTCAATAAATGCATGTATGCACAGCGTGTTTCCGTGATGATGTTCCGAACTTTCTAGGATGATGGACAAAGATAAATGTAAAGAGTCCGTGGTTCGGAAACGTTCTGATACCTCTGACAAGGGATTACACTACTGGCCATTAAAATTGCTGCACCACGAAGACGACGTGCTACAGACGCGAAATTTAACAGACAGGAAGAAGATGCTGTGATATGCAAATGATTAGCTTTTCACAGCATTCGAACAAGGTTGGCACTGGTGGCGACACCTACAACGTGCTGACATGAGGAAACTTTCCAACCGATTTCTCATACACAAACAGCAGTTGACCGGCGTTGCCTGGTGAAACGTTATTGTGATGCCTCATGCAAGGAGGAGAAATGCGTACCATCATGTTTCCAACTTTCATAAAGGTCGGATTGTAGGCTATCGCGATTGCGGTTTATCGTATCGCGACATTGCTGCTCGCGTTGGTCGAGATCCAATGACTGTTAGGAGAATATGGAATCAGTGTGTTCAGGAGGGTAATACGGAACGCCGTGCTGGATCCCAACGGCCTCGTAAAACTAGCAGTCGAGATGACAGGCATCTTACCCGCATGGCTGTAACGGATCGTGCAACCACGTCTAGATCCCTGAGTCAACAGATGGGGACGTTTGCAAGACAACAACCATCTGCATAAACAGTTCGACGACGTTTGCAGCAGCATGGACTATCACCTCGGAGACCATGCTTGCGGTTACCCCTGACGCCTACGATGGTGTTCTCAACGACAAACCTAGGTGCACAAATGGCAAAACGTCATTTTTTCGGATGAATCCAGGTTCTGTTTATAGCTTCATGAGGGTCGCATCCGTGTGTGGCGACATCGCGGTAAACGCACATTGGAAGCGTGCATTCGTCATCGCCATACTGGCGTATCACCCGGCGTGGTGGTATGAGGTGCCATTGGTTACACGTCTCGGTCACCTCTTGTTCGCATGGACGGCACTTTGAACAGTGGACGTTACATTTCACATGTGTTACGACCCGTGGCTCTACCCTTCATTCGATCCCTGCGAAACCCTACATTTCAGCAGGATAATCACGACCGCATGTTGCAGGTCCTGTACGGGCCTTTCTGGATACAGAAAATGTTGGACTGCTGCCCTGGCCATCACATTCTCCAGATCTCTCACCAACTGAAAAGTCTGGTCAATGGTGGCCGAGCAACTGGCTCGTCACAATACGCCAGTCACTACTCTTGATAAGCTGCATGGGCAGCTGTACCTGTACACGCCATCCAAGCTCTGTTTGACTCAATGCCCAGGAGTATCAAGGGCGTTATTACTGCCAGAGGTGGTTGTTCTGGGTACTGATTTCACAGGATCTATGCACCAACATTGCGTGAAAATGTAATCACATGTCAGTTCTAGTATAATATGTTTGTCCAACGAATACCGGTTTATCATCTTTATTTCTTCTTGGTGTAGCAATTTTAATGGCCAGTAGTGTAGATGTACTGGTACTGTTCTTCCTTAGAATGTTGAGTATACAAGTTTCAGAGGCGGTTGTATGGACCAAGACGTGCTCTAGGGAACATACCTAAGAAGCTGTGACCACTTGTTCATCTTCGCTAGTGTGAAACACATCTCATGTACTGAACAAGGTATCATAGCACATAAGGCACGCGTCTTACAGCCGATGTTTACCATACTTTTTTTTTTTTTGGTCCATGGTACCACCTCTGAAAGTTGCCTTCCCTGCAGTCTTATCAACAACAGTACCGGTACTTATATTCCACGGTCAGAGATGTCAGAATGGTTTTCGCTTATAAATTTCTACTCGTGAGTTCGCGATACAGAAACCCTTAGTGAAATTGATACATTTATTCTTTTGCATCATCCTCGAAAGTTGGTAACATCATCACGGGATCACCCTGTACGTACCCTGTTGTGTGTCATCGTGTTGTGTGTCATGTGTGAAACGAAGGGTCGAGAAGGTAAATGTGGTTAATACGAGGGAAGTAGGTGCAATCGCGCTGGTTTTTATAAATGAGCTTTTCTGTTTCCTCCTTAGAAAGTTTTGTTATCCAAGGGCATGTCACACATGGAACTGATTCAACTACCCCCGCTGCCCCCCCCGCCTCCCCCCGCTGTCTCTCTCTCTCTCTCTCTCTCTCTCTCTCTCTCTCTCTCTCGAAGAGTTTCGGAACGGTGCATGAACTGCTACAGCTTAGGTACATCTCAAAATGGTAGGTGCAGTGTCAGGATATACCGTACGTCACGTTGTTCATTGTTTAAGACGTACGAAACAGATTAAATGAAAGTCTCGCTGGTTTGTTTTGTTTAAGAGTTAACGCAACCCTGTCGGTAATGTCGTCCCAGACGTAAGAACGAAAGAGAAATCCTCTCGGCTGTTGGAGCCGTCCCACTTAACTTGTTTGCACGAGAATTTTGTCAGCCTACTCGAAGCGGGGGCTGCCCGTATTGCCGCGGTGTTTGCAACAGCGCTCCTGCCATCGCACGGACCGCGTAACGTTTGCAAACAGTCTGAAAGTGCACGGAAACGGGACCACGACGTAGGAAGCCTTCAAGACTCGCTCTAGAGGTCCGTGCAGCTGAGGCGAGAGCGCCGGCGGGCGCAGCCGCAGCACTTGTGCCCTCAGCCTGCGGCGCTCCCTACGGTGTCGAGAGCCTCCGCTCAAATATTACGGCGTGGCGTAACGAGTCGCAGGCTGTTCCAGTAAGCAGCCGCTTTCAAAGAAAACGCTCCACGCGGGATTGGCGCTGTCGCTTTCAGAGCGTCGCGACAATGTACTGCCGTCGACAGACAATTGGCACCTCACGTCTTAGTCCAGTCAAATAGTAGATATACCTTGGAAAAGGTGGGGTAGAAGAGTTTATTTTTTCAACTCGTCCATATGATTGGAAAGATTAGAAAACAGAGTTTTTCCAACAAAATTTCGCTTGGGAAAACTTTCTGCAGTCAAAAAAACTTCGAAAATTTCGGACTTTTTTCAATTTTTTCAAAATATCTCAGTTTCATTTGCTCCTATCGCTTTAACGTCTATTTTCTTTTTTAAAGAGCACAAAATTCTCTACAAATCTGATTCTTGCCATTTTTTTCTTCTCCCAACATCTAAGGCGCTACAGCGCCTCAAAAAATACCAAGTTTTCAAATTTTGAGCATAGTGGCAAGATACCTTATTCTTGAACACTATTTTTTCAGTTTCTGTTTGTGTAGTATAAATACATCATACATCATGAAGTTCACTATGGGCCACCTCAGCCCTAGTATTTGTAAAACTATAAATATAAAAATACATCATTAAGAGACATGAACACACACACACACACACACACACACACACACACACACACGCACACAAAATAAATTGTCTCAGGAAACTGAACTATTATTAACTGCAATAGGCAACCTAATTAGGTAGGTAATTATTCTTGTGTATAAAAGCCACACAGTTGACATTAAAAATAAGTAGCTTTATTACAATTAGAATGCACTGTCAGTTACTAAAAAATGTTGACAGTTCTGGGTGTGTAATACTTGTAATATTGCACTTAAGCGCACTTGAGACAGATATGAGCATCACTTCCAACGTTTTGATGGGCCAGGTTCCTCAGTGTCACCAGAAACATCTTGAGTTACGGATTCAGGGTCTGTACATAGAGTTGATCCCAGATTGACCTCTTCTTTAAACAGCGAGTCAGCCTCAGCAAGTTCGTTGATTTCGTCAGCGGTTTCCTCAAAATCCTCCGTAACATCTTCTTCACTGTTTTCATATAAAAATTTTGGCACGTTTTCACACTTGACCCCAAAACATTTCTTCCAAATTGAAGAACATTTAAAACTCACTTTTCTGCAGGAGCAAGCTGCGCCACAGTTCAGCTTGCATGAGCATGAAACAATGTGAAAAAGTGCTTCAGGTGCTGGATCTTGGCTCATTATAACGGGTATTAGACCGTTGTCACTGTGACTCCAGCCCCATTTCTCAGGAGGTTCCCAGTTTCCCATCCAACTTTGGACTTGTTGGTAAGTCCGAAACGAATGATGTTGTGCAGAATCTTGTGTAGGTGGCAACCGTGCAAGATTCAGTTTGCTTTTTGTGGCAGACTTGGCAAATAGCTGGTACTGCAAATGGTCTAGTGTGTGGGAACTGCTGACACCTCCACTATAGAATGCGATAGTAACCTGTTCTCCTGCTGTTATTATTTCTTCACGGGTAGCATGTGGTTTATTGAACGTGCAAAGCGCTGAGGTTAGGTGTTCATTTTTCGCAACAATATTGCAGCACTTAATTTTTCCTTGACCGAAAGAAGCAGATGTTGTATCACATCCGCTAAAGGCGTGAGTGAACAGAATATATTCACTGTCAAACTTGTAAGATGCAGCGGAAAACCACTTGTCTTCTGCATTTCCTCTTCCTGGCTTTAACAAAAATAAGTTTTCAACGCCTTGCCCTAAACCGGTCATGAGCACAAGCAGGTCAACATCTTCTCCTACAATGACAACACTTCCAAAATCTTTGGTTCTTGAAATGGCAGATGTTACAATTATAACGTCAGCATCTTCTTGTGCCTGGTGCACTTCAATGCTACACTCCAGAAATTCCATTTTAAGAAGTGTGATCAAACGCATCTTGTTTCGTTCGTTGTACAAGAACTTGTCCTGAGGGACTTGGTTCACCATCTCTGATTCAACCACAACGTCAACCGAAGAATGTTGTTTGGACCTACGAATCCTCTCAGCACTCTTTGTGCTACATTTGTCTCCCTCACATGGATTCCCATCAAATACAATAGCAAATTGAGATCCAAAATGACGTTGCAGGTAAGAAACATAGCTTTTGGCTATTGACTTGAAGCAAACATTTCGAGTCCAAGTCACTTTGTGGATAAGGTAACCTCCATCAATGACAAAAAATTTGCTCGGTCCACATGACTTCACATCTTCCACTGGAACGAAGGCATTGTAGAATGAATATTTAGTTCCTTTTCGCATGCCTTTTTCTGAGAATAGGGACATTGGGTAAGGAGCAAGTTCATATTTCAGAAAGGCTGTTGACTCTTATTCACTTTGTTTCATTAAACAAGTCCTTTGGAGAGTTAAAGGGTCAACAGGAGTAATTTTAGTGCTCCCAGCTTTTACAGAATTGAACGCAGAAAGGAGAGTCACAACTTTATCTTTTCTACGGAACTTTACATCGTGGAAATTGTCACCAACTATTCTTTGCCCGAAATTTGAAAAATTGGTATTTTTTGACGCGCTGTAGCGCCTGAGATACTGGGAGTAGAAAAAAATGGTAAGAATCGAATTTGTAGATATTTTTGTGCTCTTTCAAAAAGAAAATGTCAAAGCGATAGGAGCAAATGAAACTGAGATATTTTGAGAAAAACTGAAAAAAGTCCGAAATTTTCGAAGTTTTTTGACTGCTGAAAGTTTTCCCAAGAGAAATTTTGTTGACAAAACTCGGTTTTCTAACCTTTCCAACCGTATGAACGAGTTAAAAAAATAAACTCTACTACCCCACCTTTTGCAATGTACAGGCTTTTTTTCTGACAGTTTCACTGGACTATCTTTCCCTGGCGAACATCTGCACGGCTAGCAGAACTGAGAGCCAGACACGATCGTGGCCACTGAATTCCTTGTTACGTGAATACTTGGCTGCCGAGCTAGCCAGTCTTTCACCAAAAATTTTGTTTTATTGCGTAGAAAGATTTCGTGTCTGAGTCATCACACCGGATGTCACGGAACGGTATAGAACGTAAAAACAGTATACAACGCAAATATTCACACTAAGGCAAATATTAGATAAGAACTGGGAGCACAGTAATGATACCTTTTGCCTGTTTATAGATTTCAACAAAGCATATGGAAACATAGTAAGAGAGGAAATGTAGAGGGCAATGGCAGAGTATGAGATACCTGACAAGCTGATAAAGGTAACTAAAATGTGTGTGACGGAATCAAAGCGTAGAGTGAAAGTACAGGGGCAGTTCTCAGAAGCATTTGAAGTAAAGACAAGAGTGAGACAGGGAGATGATATATCGCCAACCCTGTACAATTTGGCCCTCAACAACACCCTGAGGTGAGCAACATGTGAAAGTGCAGGAGTCACCATAGGAAGAAAGGTAAATGTCCTGGCTTTTGCGGATGATATTGTGCTGACAGGAAAGAACATGGAAGACCTGGAGAACATGGGGACTGTGCTAATGGAAGAAGCTATGTAAGTACGTCTAAGAACAAATGAAAGTAAAACGAAGTTCATACTAGTAGGAAGAAGAGGTCATTTAGGACCAAACCATCTAAAAATCGGAAATCTAACAACAAAAAAGACAGACACATTCACTTCGTTGTCAACATCAACCACCATAACCTTACAGAATAAGAGATAATAACAAGAATTCAAGCTGGGGGAAGATGTCTAGGTTCTATGCACAACATTATAAGATCGAAGTTACTATCTAGGCAGGCAAAAATAAAAATTTATCAGACCCAAGCAAATAGTGTGTTATGCAAGTGAGACATGGACCCTGACAAAGAAAACAGAGAAAAAACTCATAACTTTTGAAAATAAAGTACTGACAAAAATAGATGGACCAGTGAAAGAAAATGAACAGTGGAGAATAAGGAAAAAGCAGAGAACTCAGACAATTATACACATGGCTGACGTCGTAGCGAGTGTGAAAATTAAGAGACTAAGTTGGTACGGACATGTGACGAGGAGAGGGGAGAACACGGTAGTGAAGGCTGTAATGGATGGAGAAGCTGAAGGAAGGAGACCACTGGAACGGCCGAGCATGTGATGGAACGATAATACCATGGGAGACACGCAGATACTGAAGATGCAGGTGACAGGAAAGTGTAGGAGGCTGGGCTGAGTGAGGCTACGCACCGGCTGCGGTTTGTGTGACCAGTATAAGTAAGTACGTGCAACGCATTTAAAATGGCGGCATTCGCACAAGCGAGCAACGGAACCGAGTGTTAACGTCAAGGATTCTCGGTAAAGAAGTTTTGACGTTGACCATGGTGGCGTCGTCTGCTTGTCACGTTTATTCCACATCGCTGCCCTCGTTTTTTACGTTTTGTTGCTATGTTTTAATGCACAATGTAGGAAGATTTTGTTACAGGAGGTTAGACCGGTATTACACTATCAAATTTCTTTGTCAAAGATTTGATCAAAGATGTGATCCAATATTCCGTCCAATATATTTGACAAAGATCTTTGACGTAGCGCTACAAGGGGTATTACACTGTCATCAAATTTTTCGTCAAAGTTCAAGATGGCTGACAACAACTTGTTATTAACCGCAGCAGTTCTACGTACTCCAATTGCATTGTGTGCACATGCGGAAAAGAAGTGGGGGGAGAAAATGGAACCATACATACGAGGTTGACAGTCTTAAAAGTCCTGGGATTACAACTTGATAATAAATTCAGTTGGGAGGAGCACACCACAGAACTGCAGAAACGCCTTAACAAATCTGTATTTGCAATTCGAGTGTTAGCAGACATAGGCAACATAAAAATGAAAAAGCTTGCATACTTTCATTCCATAATGTCATATGGGATAATATTTTGGGGTAAATCTTGAAGTCAAACAAAAGTTTCAAGGTCCAAAAGCGTGTAATACGTATTATTTGTGGAGTAAATTTACGGACCTCCTGCAGAAACCTCTTCAAAGAACTGGTTACTTCAGATTCTTGCATTGGTACTGGGGGAAAATAAGAAAGAAAATGAAACTGTTGGCGGGCCAGAAGTACAGTGAGACTGTCGTTTGGACGTACGAGATTTGGAGGTTAGGTTTTTTTGTTTTGTATTTCATGCCTAGATACTTCCGTAGAGATATTGTTGCATGTGGATCATTATATGTAATGATTATTACAATACATGCAACGATATGTTTGTACAGTTATCTAGGCATGAGAAACAAACAAAAAAAAAAACTATAACTCTCGTAGGCCCAAATGACAGAGTCTCACTATACTTCCGGCTCGCAGGTTAACTACTGCCTCTCAGTATATTTACTTCTTAATGAAATTTGTCGTAAATAATATATCTCTTTTTCCAACAAACAACTCAGTTCATACATACAATACCAGGAACAAAAATGATCTGCACAAGGACTTAAAAACACTTACTTTAGTTCAAAAAGGGGTCCACTACTCAGGAACACTCATCTTCAATAATTTGCCAGGAAACATAAAAAATTTAGTTAGAAATAAAGATCAGTTTAAAAGGAGCCTGAAAGACTTACTACTGGCCAACTCCTTCTACTCCATTGGCGAAATTTTTAATAGAAACAAGTGATGTATTTATTTATACTATTAGTATTTTTATTTCAGCTTAAAAAAAATCGACATGTTCCACATCCACGAGGATCTCCTCAGCACGAATCTATGGAACGAAAAACTAATCTAATCTGGGTGAAGCCGTGGGTTTTACGACGACACGATAAAAGCATTCAACAAAACTTGTTACGTGAGCTTACAGTGAAAGACGTCAAGTCGTACATCAATTACTTAAGAATGGATGAGCATACATTTCTGTATGTGCTCAATGAAGTGTATCCTCATATCACAAAGCACAATTTTCACTTAAGAACTGCTACATCTTCAGAAGACAGGCTCACTATAACACTCCGATTCCTTGCTACAGGAGAGGGTTATGTTATGTTAGGTTAGGTTAGGTCTCCAATCTTCTTAATCTATTTTTTATTCAGGGTGCCTCACGTTGTAAAGCGCCTCATAAGCTTCAAACATCTCTATTAATTCTGTAGTTGTCGGCACACACCAATTGTATTTACCGGCAATGGTTATAAAAACACTACAGACGACAGAACGCTGCAGCGATGCTAGCGCTCCGCGTGATAACATATCGCATTGCAGTGAACAGAAGACAAGCGATTTCTTTGATCAAATATACGGCCTCGGCCTAGATTTGATCAAATATTGGACGACATTTGTCAAAGATCCCTATTACACTATCAAATATCTTTGACAAAGATATTGGACAAAGATATTGGACAAAGAAATTTGATAGTGTAATACCGGCCTTAGCGAGTAGGCAGGATCACAAGGCAAACACATCGAACGCCGCGCCAGATGGTCATATAGCGTGAGAACGGCCGGGGGATCAGGACGCGTATCGTACTGGAACAGAGAGTGGGTGTGAAGATTCACCTATAACGCTGGGCGCCAAAAAGCAAATCTGTTATTATTCACTGTTTAAATACTAATATACAGCTCCAACCGTGATGATGTGTCTTGCACTGAGAATTTGTTAACAATAATTTCGATATCACTTATTTCATCAGGAAATGCTAATTACACATTTTTCTTACTGTCAGTGACTACTGACGAAAATGATCGACCAATCGCAGGTGCGCCCTGAGAGGGCAGGCGCCAAACTGCGAAGAAAACTCACTCTCAGTCTACGAACAGTTTCCGAAGAGGCAATGCATGAATCTGCATATAAAATCTGACCTCGTGTAAAGACGGAACAGTTTGTTGGAAAATTGCCCCGGATGACGTACTTGTGCGGTGTTGTGTTAATCCAAGGCCGTCCACAGTCGGTTCTAGAGGCGGCGACACGGGAAGTGGTCTGTGAAGTGCAACATCGCAAAAAGACGGAATTAAATGTTCGAGTTGCCCCAGAAAACACATTTATGCGGTCTCGAGTTGATTCTAAGATCGTGACTTTCGCGGTGTTCGGGGACTAATGATTAATGACAGGGAAGATTGTTATGAATATAAACGATAGATTGATTGGGTCTAGAAATCGCTGTACTGATTTTGTGATTAACGAAATAAAACAAAATTAGTTGACATCCTAACATTTTACGACTCTCTTTATGCTTAGCACTTGAACCTATCCACTTGTCACATTATTATGCACTGTCAGATACTGTGCAATGCACAGGCGTTAAGAGCTCGTAACCGATGGAGAAGAAACCAACTGAGGCAATGTCTACGAGACGCGAGGTAAGCAGTTCGCTACAATTCACTTACGACAATTAGACGTCGGACGCACTAGACTTTCATCTGTAAATCACACGTTGCATCACCGTGCGTTCCCGTGCACATACTGTGGCAGACGATATTTCGAACACTAATTCCCCTCTCTGTTGTGATACTTTTACATGCTGACACGGGAAATCAACGAATTCTTGCCACATTCACTTACGTTACAGTTGTTTCTCATTTCTTAAGCTCTATATTATTGTCTGCTTTGTTTTAGTCACGCGATGCAAAGGTTGTATGGGGCCTTTAGTACTTTATTTTATTAATTTTATTACACAAAAGAGTCTAAATGACAGCAAAAAATTAATTACATTTTATAATACCGTGACCAAAAAAGCCTTAAACTGTGCTTAAACGTGAATATAAATAGTCTAAGCAACTCTCACTGAAATACCCTTTTTACACAGCGAAAAATCAGTTCTATTAAAGTAGGAAAACAGTTTTTACGTTTTTTCCACATAGGAGAGGAACAGACACAGGAGTAAAAAGGCGGTATGAGTTGCCTTCAGAATTTGGTTTGACGTCTTACTAAGAATGTACTTCATCTATGAAACAAAATTTGATATTTTAAACTTTTTGGATGCATTCCCGCGTAAATTTAGCTTTGGACATCAATAAATTCAACTATCAGAGGTGGTTTCTTAATTTTGATAGTGTGTGAGCCGGCCGGTGTGGCCGAGCGGTTCTAGGCGCTTCAGGGAGAACCGCGAGTCCACTACGGTCGCAGGTTCGCATCCTGCCTCGGGCATGGATGTGTGTGATGTCCTTAGGTTAGTCAGGTTTAAGTAGTTATAAGTTCTAGGGCACTGATGACCTCCGATGTTAAGTCTCATAGTTCTCAGAGCCATTTGAGCCATTTGATAGTGTGTGACGTCTTTGACCGTTTACTGGGCTTAAGCGAAGAGTTATTGTCGTTCCATCTAGTGTGAACACACGTCTATTTGACGGTGACGTTCCGTTAATTTCACTTCTAGAGTGAATCGATCTTAATACGAAATATACAGATGCACAGCTAATATTATCTACGAAAAAGATTTCCATAAGGTGCCTAGAAAAATTTTTTACTCGATTCCACCCCCTCTACTGAACGTCAGCTCTATACACCTATAGCTGTAAAACTTCCGTAACTTCATACCACTAGGCCCTTAAATGTCTTTAAAGTGTCAGTCTTCTCAATGGTCTCCAGAAAAACCGGTTATTCTTCAGTGAAAATACATAACCCAAATAAAAGACGTTGATACAATTCTGAATCAGGATTTCGTAGTTAACTTTAGGGAGATGATTTCGTCCCGTCACTGTGTATTCACTTGGCTTGCCTTAATCGTAACTTCGAGAGCAACAAATACTTGTTCTGCTATCTTCTGGCCTGTGTTTTCGATATAGATGGCGTTAGCGGTGATGACGGTTGAAACCTTTGTGGGATGACTGAGAAGAACGAATATAATAATTTGAGATAACGGTAACAACAGGGTCAGAAAGTATAAAATAAAAGACAAAAATTTCATACTTGTCGTTGGTCTGCTGATAATGACAAAAATCGAAGTGTTAATTTTGTCTACACTAGTTGAAGAAAATGCTGCATCCTGAACAGTGTTCGAAGTTTCGTCTACTAGCTTCTTTATAAGCAACACACCATAGGACAAAGCTCTGTCGTACTCGTTGCAACAGCCCATGCTGCGAATTTGAGCAAAAATGTTACAGTTGTTTATGTTGAGGGTCAGTCACCAATTCTAAATATTTGTAGTTTCTCGTATTCCACTACTAATATTATCCAATGTTGCGTCTGGCTTCATCACTTTCGACTCACAATCAGCCTTATCCGAAATTGATACATTTGGACTTTCCATTGCTCCTGAAAATTTGTGACATCATTATGGAACACCTTGTCTATTCTATTTGGAGCAGACTACTTTGTTTCTATTTTCATCTGCCTTCACCCAGGATTCCACAACAAATGTCATGCAGGCATTAACTAAGATTAATACAGTAACTTTTACAAAAAAACGCTAACAGTTACCCAAGGTGGAATCAAGAGCTTCTATGTTTCTATCGTATGTACACACATGGAATGCATTTTCTTTCGCTTTGCACAGTCTGGCATGTGACCCTATTCACAGTAATCTGTAAGATGGAAGGGGAAACTGCACTCAGACAAAACCAGGGTCCTATTGGAAAGGGACTAAGAACTGAGTCTGTAGTAGGTGCCATCCTCTGTTTCTCTTATTTCATTCAATACTCATCCACACGAATAACATGGTAACTTGATTCGATCGGTGACATTCATCGCAGTTACACATAGATGCTCAAACCCTATCAGCGAAAGGAAACAGCAAAACCCCTACGTTAACAACTTGTGGTGGACGATAATGTAGAATTCCTGCATTTTTTTTTCCCACATTCATTTACAGATAATGGAATTACGTCATACTATTGTGTCTAATTTAGCTTGTCTATTTGTCTAAGGAAATCTGTACAATTTGGTAAATTCGACGTACAGGCCTGACAGTCTGTTTTATGAAAGATTGTGAGTTTTTAACGTCGCTACTGTTCCACCTGACCAATGGGCGAGCACTAACCAGAAGGATCAGCGTGACTACGGGCAACATTAGAAACTAGGTATACTCTTCATACTGAGCAACGTTTCCGCCTTCGACGTGTTGTCTAACACACGCTTTGGTGGACAGTTACAGGCGCAGTACCTTCCTGCAGCTCTTTGCCATCAAGGGCTCCTGCCCAGCGAGAGGGCCTGAGGAGGGGGGAGGGCGCAGCGAAGGCTGCGGCCCAGCTGGACAGTCGCCTTGTCAGACGCCAAACAATCTCATGACTAACTTGCGTTAAATTGGATTTATATTCTGCAATAGGAGTACTTTGGCGTCTACGTACTTGTCAAAAAAACAAAAAGTGGAGGAGCCACTCGTTCGTTGCCAAATGGAAATTGACAAACTTCTAGTGTTATTTAAACACCAAACAAAGGGCTTAATATACCATCGCACTATTATCAGCTTGAAAGACATTTACTGGAACATTATTACCAACACTAGCCACAAAGAAGATACACACATCAAAAAATTTTTTGCGTCACTTCAGTTCCGAGAGATCCGGAGTATGTACAGAAAATCGGAATAGAGATCAACATAACATCGTTTCCGCCCTTTTTACTGCTCATGAAAACCACACGTTGCATGTTGTACCACCATACAGCTAGGCCTTAAGAGGTGGTGGTCCAAACTGCTGTATACACCGGTACCTCTAATACCCAGTAGCATGTCCTCTTGCTTGATGCATGTCCGTAATCGTCGTGGCGTACTATACACAAGTTGAGCGGTCTGAGCGAGGCATTTCATCAGCAGTTCCTGTCTCTCATTATCTCCTCCACGTCCGAACAACATCGCTTTGTTTCACTCCGAGACGCCTCGACACTTCCATTGTTGAGAGCCCTTCCTGGCACAAAGTAACAACGCGGACGCGATCGAACCGTGGTATTGACCGTCTAGGCATGGGTGAGCTACGGACAACACGAGCCGTGTACCTCCGTCCCGGTGGAATGACTGGAACTGATTGGCTGTCGGACCCCCTCCGTCTAATAGGCGGCGCTCATGCATGGTCGTTTACATCTTTGGGCAGGGTTAGTGACAACTCTGAATAGAAAAAAATGGTTCAAATGGCTCTGAGCACTATGGGACTTAACTTCTGAGGTCATCAGTCCCCTAGAACTTAGAACTAATTAAACCTAACTAACATAAGGACATCACATACATCCATGCCTGAGGCAGGATTCGAAGCTGCGAACGTAGCGGTCGCGTGGTTCCAGACTGTAGCGCCTAGAACCGCTCGGCCACTCCGACCGGCAAACAACTCTGAATAGTCAAAGGGACTGTGTCTGTGATAGAATATCCACAGTCAACGTGTGTCTTCAGGAGTTCTCGGAACTGGGGTGATGCATAACTTTTTTGATGTGTGTATGATGCACTTTTTTTCTTACGAACGACAGTGAATGCTGGCTGAGCTGAAGGCAGCCATTAGAGAATCTTTTACTGTTGATGTCACAAATTATTTGAATCCTTTAAGTGTCTTAAAGCAAAGGGAGAATCATTTGGTGACAGATGTGGCAGACGAGACTGATGCTATCAAACAAAAATTAATCCTCTGGAAAAATCAAAACCAAATTCATGACATGAAACGTTTCCCGTAATCCAAGGCAGTCATCTGTGGACCAGACATAACAGAATACATGTCAGTCTATGTATTATTTCATCACAAGTTCTCGAAGAAATTGGATTTTGAATTATTTGTCAGGCCTTTTTCGCTTTTCGCTGCTAGTGTACATCGACATCTACATCTACTGTACGGTGCGTGGCGGAGGGTGCCCTGTACCACTACTTGTCTTCCCCCCTCCTGTTCCGTACGCAAATAGAGCGAGGGAAAAACGACTATCTATACGCCTCCGTGTGGGCCCCGATTTCTCGTATCTCATGTTCCTGGTCGTTACGTGCAATGCTTGTTGGCGCCAGTAGAATCGTGGGACTGTCAGTTTCAAACACCGCTTCCCTAAATTTTCCGAATGTTGTTTCTCGAAAAGAACGTCGCCTTCCCTCCAAGGATTCCAACTTGACTTCCCCAAGCATTTCCGCAGCACCTGCGTGTTGTTCGAATCTACCAGCAACAAATGCAGCAGCCCGCCTCCGAACCGCTTCGATGTCTTCCTCTAACCCGACCTGGTGCGGATCCCAAACACTCGAACAGTACTCAAGAACCTGTCGCACCAGCGTCGTATATGCGGTCTCCTCCACATGTGAACCACACCTCCCTGTAATTCTCCCAGTAAACCGAAATCGACGATTCACTTTCCCCACCACAGTTCTCACGTGGTCGTTCCATTTGATATCGCCGTGCAACGTTACGCCCAGATATTTAAACGATTTGACTGTGACAAGTAGGAGACTAGTAACACTGTATCCGACCACTAAAGGTTTGTTTTCCTTACTCATCCACATTAACTCACATTTTTCCATATCTAGAGCTAGCCGCCATCCATCACACCAAATAAAAAGTTGGTCTAAATCATCTTATTTCTTCCTACAGTAACTCAAATTCGACACCTTACCGTATTCCATGACATCGTGAGCAAACAACGGCAGACTGCTGCTCACCCTGTCCGCCGAGAACCACAGTGATCCCCACTACGTTCGACTTGAGGTGATGGACGTACAGCGCAGCATCCATCTCAACGACCTGTTTGTCAAATCCAGGAATGTACAAGACTTTTACAAAATGTTACTCCAAGATCAATATCCTCGAAAGCAGAGACAAACCGCTGATGTTGTATCGGCGTTTGTTTCAACAATGTTTGTGAATATGTTCTGTTCCCTTATGAAATTGACGAAGTCTCGTCGACGTTTTGGTTTAATCAGTTATAATCTGCGTGCCTCAATGTGTTTGACTGTTTCACGAACCATAGTTTCAGAATTGTTGTGTATTATAAAAATTGAAATGTATAGAAGTTTACAACATAAACTTGAATGCCTCTATGTAATACTTTCTGTAGTTCTGTTCACAGCACTATACGATTATAATATATTTAATTAACAGAGTAATAAAAATAATTGCTTTGGCAGTAATACAAAAACTTGAAAACAGGCACACGTGATAGCCGGCCGAAGTGGCCGTGCGGTTCAAGGCGCTGGAGTCTGGAACCGCAAGACCGCTACGGTCGCAGGTTCGAATCCTGCCTCGGGCATGGATGTTTGTGATGTCCTTAGGTTAGTTAGGTTTAACTAGTTCTAAGTTCTAGGGGACTAATGACCTCAGCAGTTGAGTCCCGTAGTGCTCAGACACATTTGAACCATTTTTGAACCACACGTGATAAATGCCTGCTTATAAAAGTATGCTGCAATATTCGTCTCTTAGAAGTAACAGCAATGTGTTACATATACGTCTTCGTAAGTTTCCTTGCGTGTGTAGCATTCAGCACATAGCCCTCTCACTCACAGGGGAAGCCGAGGCGCACACCAGACTCTCACCGTCACCTCCTTCCTACACCTTGTAAAAAAGGACGCTCGGCCGAAGGTCAAAGATCAAGTCTCGGCGACAGCAAGCCAATTAGAGACGAGCGACAGTGCTGAAAAATTTCGTGGTCCTCCTGAAGAAACAGCTGCCGCAGTAGTCTGAGAAGGAGTCGATGAAACCTCGGAATACCCAATTCTCGACGCCTCCATGGGGGTCTGAAGTGTCTTCCCGAATGTTAATGGTGTTCTGATTAATGACACTCTTTGCTCGATACATTTCGAAAATCTCAAAGGTTTCCTCTTTATTTATAGCTGAATCTATCTATAGTGGTTCCACAGGCTGCTCAGTATTGGAGCTCCCAGTCAGTAACAAACCCGGCCTCCTCGATCGCTGCTGACGGAGCTTCCTTAGCCGGATAAGGCAATTTAAATGCCACGTGCGGCTCCAGTTGTACTTTCCGCCATCGACAGCAGCAAGCATATTTTCGTAACACTAAGGGGAAAGGCCACATGACCAGCTTCCACATTTGTTCCAAAAGCCTCACCGTGGACCAGAGGCTCCTTTCCGCGTGCTCCAGTAGCGTGAAACACCATCGTACTGCCGATGGCGACGTCACTCATTCCTGAGAAATCGGCACTGCCAACTGCCACCGTTGTTACTTAGCGCCTCCAACGTCAAGGACGCCGCTAACGACTACAAAGTTATGTTCAACCCGAGAAATTACTCCCATTACATTAATTTCTGTCAAAAAAGAAATTGATTAGCTCATTAAAATGTAAGGTAGTGATTATAACTACGGCAATCGGCAGATTTACTGATCGCGTGTCTATGTTCGTCTTTGAAGTTAACTTGTTATCCCTGATAGCGTGACGGGTTGCTACGGTGAAAGGAAATCCACCAGGCTCTAGTTCTTACCAGAATCGGTGAAATGCCTGAGTGATGAAGATGATGGGCATGGCACACAACATGAGTGGCGTGTTGTTAAGTTGGGAATTTAGGTCTGGCGGGAGGCGAGCTACGTTAGTCCTTGCGGTTGTGACGACCACTGTGTGCGGATGGCGCGATAGTCAGTGCATTTCCCCAGTAAGAAGAAGACCTGGGTTCGAATCCATGTCCGGCACAACTTTTCCACTCGCAGCCAATGTCTATACTTCTTTTGTGTCTTAATAAACTGTTTAACGGAATATGAAAAACATAGAAGTTTCGCAAAAAGCTAAAACTACGATTGGTGACTGGAAATGTGGAAACACATGTTGACTGATGTCTTATCGTACAACACAGCAGTTCAAGTTAACAAATGCAGTTCCAGTAGCATAAATTAATTGCCACTACAGTTAAATTACATTACAAAAAAATGGCTCTGAGCACTATGGGACTTAACATCTGAGGTCATCAGTCCACTAGGACTTAGAACTACTTAGACCTAACTAACCGAAGGCCATCACACACATCCATGCCCGAGGCAGGATTCGAACCTGCGACCGTAGAAGTCGTGCGGCTCCGGACTGAAGCTTCTAGCGCTCGGCCACCACGTCCGGCATTACATTGCAGTCAGTCACATAATAATGTAAAAACTGTATCTATCGCCCAAACCTGCGTTAAAATTACATACGTATCTTGGTGAATCGTAAAAAATTAATACTCTCTTAAGCAATAGCGAGATTACTCAAAGACAGCAGAATGGGATAATTCTAGGGCAGCTTCAGCTTCAGAAATGACCGTCCGTGTCATGCCCATCCATGTTTGCTAACACTAGGCGATTGATGTGTCCTTGTGTTCCGACAACAAACGAGGGGCTCGAGAAGTTGACTCACGTCTGGCAATAGCGAGGTTCAGATTCCCACCTAGCTATCGAGATCTGGATTATGAGTGGTGTTTTTAATGGCTTCAAGGGAATGCAATACCAGGATGGTGTCTTTCCAAAGCAACGGGTCATTTTCTCTCCACCCTCCTCGAAACGAATTTGTGCTCCGTCTCCAACGGCGTCATCATTTACGTTCTTGTATTATGTTGCTGTGTCCGACATAAGTAAATTGGTGTCGGACATAAGTAAATAAATATCCACATACCAAAAAAAGTTTTGCATCACCTCGGTTCCGCGAGTTCCAGAACCTGTACACAAAATTGGAACAGAAATCAACATAAACACCATTTTCGCCCTTTTTATTGCCCATAAAAACCACGCATTGCATGTTGTACCACCACGCAGCCAGACCTTCATAGATGGTGATCCAGATTGCTGTACACACCGGTACCTCTAATACCCAGTAGCACGTCGTCTTGCTTGATGCGTGCCTGTATTCGTCGCGGCATACTATACAAGAGTTCATCAAGACACTGTTGGTCCAGATTGTCCCACTCCTCAACGGCGATTCGGCGTAGATCCCTCAGTGTGGTTAGTGGTCACGTCGTCCATGAACGGCCCTTTTCAATCCATCCCAGGCATGTTCGATAGGGTTCACGTCAGGACAACATGCTGGCCAGTCTAGTCGAGCGATGTCGTTATCCTGAAGGAAGCCATTCACAAGATGTGCACGTTGGAAGCGCGATTTGTCGTCCATGAAGACGAATGTCTCGCCAACATGCTGCCGATATGGTTGCACTATCGGTCGTAGGATGGAATTCACGATCGTACATCCGTTACGGCGCTTTCCATGACCACCACCGGCGTACGTCGGCCCCACAAATGCCACCTGAAACATCAGGGAACCTCCACCTTGCTGCACTCACTGGACAGTGTGTCTAAGGCGTTCAGCCTGACTGGGTTGCCTCCAAACACGTCTCCGACGATTGTCTGGTTGAAGGCAAATGCGACACTCATCGGTGAAGAGAACGTGATGCCATTCCTGATAGGTCCATTCGGCATGTTGTTGGGCCCATTTGCATCGCGCTGCATGATGTCTTGGTTGCAAAGACGGACCTCGCCATGGACGTCGGGAGTGAAGTTGCGCATCAAGCAGCCTATTGCGCACAGTTTGAGTCCTAACACGACGTCCTGTGACTGCACCAAAAGCATTATTCAACATGGTGGCGTTGCTATCACGGTCCCTCCGAGCCTTAATCCGTATGTAGAAGTCATTCACTGGAGTAGTAGCCCCTGGGCGGCCTGAACGAGGCATGTCATCGACAGTTCCTGTCTCTCTGTATCTCCTCCACGTCCGAACAACATGGCTTTTGTTCACTCCGATACGCCTGGACACTTCCATTGTTGAGAGACCTTCCTGACAGAGAGTAACAATGCGGACGCGATCGAACCGCGGTATTGACCGTCTAGGCATGGTTGAACTACAGACAACACGAGCCGTGTACCTCCTTCCTGGTGGAATGACTGGAACTGATCGGCTGTCGGGCCTCCTCAGCCGGCCGGGGTGGCCGAGCGGTTCTAGGTGCTTCAGTCTGGAACCGCGCGACCGCTATGGTCGCAGGTTCGAATCCTGCCTCGGGCATGGATATGTGTGATGTCCTTCGGTTAGTTAGGTTTAAGTAGTTCTAAGTTCTAGGGGACTGATGGCCTCAGATGTTAAGTCCCATAGTACTCAGAGCCATTTTTTGGGCCCCCTCTGTCTAATAGGCACTGCTCATGTAGGGTTGTTTACGTCTTTGGGTTGATTTAGTGACATCTCTGAACTGCCAAAGGGACTATGTCTGTGATACAGTATCCACAGTCAACGTCTGTCTTCAGGAGTTCTGGGAACTGGGGTGATGCGAAACTTCTTTTGATGTGTGTACATTCTATATAAAAAGATGTAACGCACCATGAAGGATTTATCCATATGAGACGAAAATCGGTAGATGTGATATAGATGTACAAAAGAAAAAAAGGAAAGAGCACAGTTTCATGGAAACTTGATGGTTTATTTAAGAGAAAGAGCTTCACAAATTGAGCAATCCAGTGACACCTTGGTCCAATTCCTCGGGCTTTTATCCAAGCAGTTATTAGGCTTGGCGTTGGTCGAGAGTTGTTGGATCTCCTGCAGAAGGATATCGTGCCATATTCTGTCCAATCGGCACTTCAGATCGTCAACACGTCGAGCTGGTTGGAGGGCCTTGCCCGTAGTACTCCGAAAGTTTTCAGCTGGGTACGGATACCGCAGCATTGCTGGCCAACGTAAGGTTTGGCAAGCACGAAGACGAGCAATAGCAACTCTTGCTGTATGTGAGCGGGCATTATCTTGTAAGCCCAGGATAGCTCGGCACGAAGGGAAATAAAAGGTGGTGTAGAATCACGTCGACATACCGCTATGTTGTACGGGGTCCTGCTATGAAAACAAACGACAGCCTCGACCGTCACTCCCAGCTGCTGGATCCTGTGGTAGACAGCAGTCGGGCTGGAACCCTATCGCTGTCCCGGGCGACTCCAGTCACGTCTTCGCCGGCCGTCGGCGCTCAGATCGAAGCGGGACATCGCGGAAGACAAGTCGACGGCAGTCAATGAGATTGCAGGCCGATGCCTGCCTGGAGACAGCGGTGGGATAAGAACCCGACAATCAGGAGTGATGGTCTGGGAGGCCTTTCCTTTTCTTAGCAGGGCTCCTTTGGTTTTAATCCGTTGCACCCTAGAAGCACAGCGGTATGTCAACGGTATTCTACACCCCGCTTTGTTGCCCTTCCTGGGCTTACAGTTCACGAAGATGATGCCTGCCCGCAGACGGCGCATAATTACTACAGCTTGTCTGCATGCTTGCCAAACCCTACCTTGGCCCCACCAACGTCGCCGGATCTCTCCCCAATGGAGAACGTTTGGAGCATTGTGGGCAGGGCCCTCCACCCAGCTCGCGATTTTGACGACCTGACGCGCCAGTCGGACAGAATTTGACACGATAGCCCACAGGAGGACATCCAAAAACCCTACCAATCAGCGCCAAGCCGAGTAACATCTTGCATACGGGCCTGAGGTGGAGGAATGCCTCATTGACTTGCTCAATGTGCGAAGCTCTTTCTCTTGAATAAATCATCCAGCTTTTCTGCAATTGTAATCATTTGTTTTTCTGTACATGTACAGCACATCTACCGATTTCCTTCCGATTCGGTTAATTCCTTCGTGACGCGTCTTTTTTCTGTTAGAGTGAATATTCGTGTGGAATATTAACGCATTTGAATTTACTTTTACTAAGCCTCTCGACACGACGTACTGGGCGTCCACCACCTTCATTTACTTGCAGCAGATAAGAAGCAGTTCCTCCAGTCGCAGGTAACTTGTAATGCACAGTACTACGAATGGGCTCAGTACTGATTGTGGTTACTGGGGTTATTGTTCTTTAGTAACACGATTTTCGACGGTCGAGCTGAGTTACAGCTGGGAGGAAATTCTAGCTCCTGGACTGCAAATCTGGGAGTAGGTGCAGACATCAGTCAGTTCTTTACACAACTACGACCGCTACGAAAACTGTTGCCCACTACGGGCATCATTGGAAGCGGCGAGATGTTGAGGTGTGGTGACTACGTTCTGACTGAGTGTCTATGCAATGTGCTATAAGGTCCTTCAAGCAGCATTCCTTCTTGAAGGTGCACATTGATGTACACACCAAACAATGGGCTCTTGGGACATGTAGCTTTGAAAAAAAAAAAAAAATACGAGTTAATGAACAATTCAGTGTCCAGAAAAATGTTGGGAAATATTAGAGAATATTGCTAAATTCGTTTTGCTTACTAGTGGCATGAGTCTTATGTGCAACGGATCACATTGCCTAACCAAATTTCGAAGTCACCACTTCAATTATGTACTAGTCACTGTGGAGATGGCACGATTTCAGTGCAGTTAACGAAGCCTGTCTACGTCAGTATGTGTGTTCTGGACCTCTCCGCTCCTCATGTACTGATTGCACTACAAGTGTCCGAATCCAAACTTCACTGATTCCATGTTACTTCATTTGGATACTGACAGTTTCATCTACTGGATGAAAGGCTGCAATCTATATGAAGCTATCAGGCACGATTATGATGACTTAGTCGTGTCTCAATGTGCAGCTGATAAACCTTTTGCCGGCCGAAGTGGCCGTGCGGTTAAAGGCGCTGCAGTCTGGAACCGCAAGACCGCTACGGTCGCAGGTTCGAATCCTGCCTCGGACATGGATGTGTGTGATGTCCTTAGGTTAGTTAGGTTTAAGCAGTTTTAAGTCTAGGGGACTGATGGCTGAGAAGTTAAGTCCCATAGTGCTTAGAGCCATTTGAACCATTTTTAACTCCTCAAAACAAGAAGGTTATTGGCCTCATGAAAGATGAGACAAATGGTTCGAATATTGTGGGGTTTGTAGGGCTCAGCTCAAAGATATACGAGTATGCATACTGCATAGATGCAGGTGCCACCAGAGGTGGGGTAAGGGTTTGCATCATGCTGCTCTAAAAGCTATCTCGATGGAAGATCACAAGACATGACTGGTCGACGGTGTTGGTACTACTCGACATATAGCGTATCAAGTAGTATTTCTTTCGAGCGGACATGAGGTACATACTGCACTCTAGCTGAAAATAGGGTTGTCCTGTCATAATAACTATCAGTTCATTAATGTGGATGGGGTCAGCACACTTCCATACTCACACTATTGATGTTATTGTAAAGGAAAACACAGTACTTAAGTTCGTCTAGTTTTAATGTATCTAACGGTAATAAGTCGTCATAAAAATTACTTTGCACGTAAAATCAATATATCTACGTAATGAAAAAAATTGTGTAAAAACACCAACAAAAAATTACAAATTACTGTAGACAAGAAAAAATAAGCTTTGCGGAAAAAACGCTGTGTGTGTGTGTGTGTGTGTGTGTGTGTGTGTGTGTGTGTGTGTGTGTGTGTGTGGGTGGGTGGGTGGGTGGGTGGGTGAGTGAGTAACAAGTAAAACTGTAAATAAAAAGTTAATCATTTGTTTAATAAACAAAAAATTGTAAATAAATGTGTGCCAAAAAGGATTTTGTTTCTGTCAATGACGAATCATTAGTAAACTTGTTATATCATTGTTATTATTGCCAAACCCTACCAGTACCAGTATAGAGTTATTGTTCATAACAAACCTGAACCTCTCCCCATCATGCACAAAGCCTGAGTGAAGACGACTATACAGTTGAATTAGTTGTAAAGAATGCTGAGTGAGAGCAGGAGCTTGAATTCTATTGGTCCAAGGGTTTCCTGCAATTTTAATGTGCTTCCATTGATCCAGGGATTTCCAACAATTTCACATCATGTAACCGGTATCGAGTTTCGCCATGACCCGCTCCACTTCCATTATGTGCATAGTTAGCAATGGAGTTCCCTTGAGTTTAGGTTGAATGTAACTAGCACACTTACCTAAGATGAATGGTTCCCGTGGATGATCTTGAGAACTGTCGGTGATTCCTCAGGAAGTGGAGGGGGTGACCTTGAATTTAATTCGCCCAAATGTGTAACCTGACTCTGGAAGTCCCTACTTATCTCTCAAGGTCAAGGTCAGATAGTATGCCTACCTCTGAATCTGTTATGCTGTCATCACATCATCGGAACTGATGATTCGCCCGATGTTAACCTGTCATTGAACTGACCCTGCTATACTATTTGCAGCAACATGGCTGAAGTACAAGAGGCCATGATCAAAATCATGTCTCATCATTTTACAGCCAAAACGATATAAAATCGATAGACAGATGATCCTGAAGCCAAGCAAGGGGGCAGGAATGGTTGAAAACATCACAACTCTACGGAAGTCTGTTTCTGTTATGAGTAAAAAAAACCGGCAGTTGCCATCTTGGGTGTAGCATCGGCACAAAGTTTACTGAAGTGTACCACAGTCAACCGATTTTACAAGCTTCTAATGGCTATAAGGATACTAAAATACTACTATTTTCAGACATTTTCGATGTCACCTACGCCTTAAAAATAAAACGAACGTCCCAGCACTTGTTACGCTCTTATCTGAGAACAGCTATTTACTTGTTATGCTCTTTTCCCTGCATTCACATCTAACGAACACAAATTCCACCTTTGGATTTAGTAAAAGAACTGAAAAATTTGAAATTCAAAGAAATCCTATTCGAACTTTTAATTAATAATCGCTCATAACAAGACATGGCGCAGTTTATCATGAATAAACCCTTCCACATTAATCACGACATGTTCTATGAAAATTGGGTGAATATGGTACCATTAATCGAACAATTAACGAATAACAGAATTTTTAAGTCTTTCGTGGCCACTTGTTGCAAAATGCCTGTTGGCTTCTGTCTCGGGTTCTTCGGCCGACGTTTGATAATTTTTCTCACGTTTCGCCAGCAATGTATTCCAGACAATTATCAAGTGGCTCTTTAGTAAACAAAGGAACAATATGAAAGCTGACTAGGATGTCGGTTGGTCCATCTTTTCGTTTCTTCAGCTTCTCAATGATGATCTAACTTGTCACGAACATGAGGTCACAAATGATAAGATTGTTTAACATGTTTATCAAACTAGTTAACGAAGTTGAGTATTCAACATTGACATTTTAATTACAATGCTTGGGAACATGGAGTTTGTAAAAGGTTTCGTAAAGACTTGGATGGATGTTGGCACAAATAATACCCGTCGTTACATTGATGTTTCGCGTCTATACGAAGCAATCTGATTACCGTAGTATAATCTTAACTTCCTTTTAATGCTACGAACGGCTGCTAATACAATCACGCATTTTATTGCAAGGAAAAAAAGGACCACTGACCACGCTAAAAAATTATACACATTACCAAAACGCTTTCACAAGTTTAGGCAGATATACTCCTGATAGTGGGACTGTACTGAACGTCTTAGAAGATTTCACGGGCAGATTATACAAAGGACATAAAAATCAATTATATCGATTTGTTTAGATTAAACATTTTTAAAGAAACATATAAAAAGTGAACACTCTTCTACAACTCTAAATCTGGATATATCTAATTTTGATGCCAGTGATCTACTGATATACACTACTGGCCATTAAAATTGCTACACCACGAAGATGACGTGCTACAGACGCGAAATTTAACCGACAGGAAGAAGATGCTGTAATATGCAAATAATTAGCTTTTCAGAGCATTTACACAAGGTTGGCGCCGTTGGCGACACCTACAACGTGCTGACATGAGGAAAGTTTCCAACCGATTTCTCATACACAAACAGCAATTGACCGGCGTTGCCTGGTGAAACGTTGTTGTGATGCCTCGTGTAAGAAGGAGAAAGGCATGCCATCACGTTTCACGTTTTCGACTTTGATAAAGGCCGGATTGTAGCCTATCGCGATTGCGGTTTATCGTATCGCGACATTGCTGCTTGCGTTGGTTGAGATCCAATGACTGTTAGCAGAATATGGAATCAGTGGGTTAAGGAGGGTAATACGGAACGCCTTGCTGGATCCCAACGCCCCCGTATCACTAGCAGTCGAGATGACAGGCATCTTATCCGTATGCCTGTAACGGATCGTGCAGCCACGTCTAGATCCCTGAGTCAACAGATGGGGACCGTTGCAAGACAACAACCATCTGCACGAACAGTTCCACGACGGTTGCAGCAGCATGGACAATCAGCTCTGAGAGCATGGCTGCGGTTACCTTTCGTAACGCCGGAAATGCATATCCTCCTATTTCCATCTATTGTACTATAATTTTTTTCCTTGTTTTGTTACCTCAAGATGGTTCAAATGGCTCTGAGCACTATGGGACTCAACTGCTGAGGTCATTAGTCCCCTAGAACTTAGAACTAGTTAAACCTAACTAACCTAAGGACATCACAAACATCCATGCCCGAGGCAGGATTCGAACCTGCGACGGTAGCGGCCTTGAGGTTCCAGACTGCAGCGCCTTTAACCGCACGGCCACTTCGGCCGGCTTACCTCAAGATATGACATTTCGGTGTCTTTATATATTATTGTTTTACTATATATATATATATATATATATATATATATATATATATATATACTTATGCATTTATGTCGATGTATAATTGGTTTGTTTTGTAAATATTATTTGTATTTTACGCTGGGTCTTGCCTAGGGAAAACTACGCTACCGAACGAATATATCGATAGGTCGTGTGAAGAACGAAATTGTTTAGGATCTTTGGTAGTGTTAAATCTGTCGCGTCGAGCGCAGGCAGGGGGGCGTCTGGCTGGAGTAGTGCAGTGGAGCAGGTGTGTTGTGTGACGCTCCCGCGAGTTGCCGCGCCTTCGGGGTTTGGCAGCATGCAATTGCGCTCGACTTGCTATGATAGTTTCTGACACGGTGTCGCGGACGGGAAGCATTAGCTGGCGCACATCAAGAGCCCGTTTCGCCTGGTGACCATGTCGAGAAGAAGGCGCGCCAACATCCAGCTTCTGCAACAGCGACGGCCGACACTGAGTGACTGTCGCCACCTCCTCGATCGACGGCTTCAAACCTTCAATCAACCAACAAGGAAGACTAAAAGCACGTAAAGTTTCAGAACTGTATGGCAGACCTCAGCTTTTCAAACTGTTCCATTTTCATAACTAAATTACAGCAACTTAGCATGAACCTTTGTTGCTCATTGTCCCAATTGCATTGCCAAGCAGGGTCCCTTCCTTTTCCGAAATGAACCCGAGCGTCGTTGAAATTCAAACGCCAGCATTAAAATAATATAATTCGATTTCACTGCTTTAATTTCAAAGTTCAGTTAAAGTATTCATAGCTGGCCACAATATTTAGATTACACAAGCACAAATTAAGCGTGCGAGTTTTGTTAGCATATTTTAGGTTACCTGTGACTGCAGCTCAGCTTGGTACGTACTAAATTTTAGTATTTTTAATTGTTCAGAATCATTTAATTCAAGTTCAAAGTTAAATCTCTTATTTCTAAATTGCGTAGATTCAAGTAGCTTTTGAAATGATTGTTGAGGTAGCCCAAGACTAACCGTATTTTACTGAATTTCGATGTGCTTCAGAAAGAAAGCTCACTATCAACTTCAGTCACTAAATAAACTTTCGATTTTCCGGTTTTATTAATTCTTTTGCTAAAGTAAGTCAGAGTGTAGCGAAATTTATTACTTCTGACAAACTTTCAGTTTTCACACTACACGTGTCAACCTTCAGTTGCCACGCTTCTAGTGCTAATTATATGTGCAATAACCTTTCTTTTTCAGTTACTATAGTAATTGTCCATAGGACTGGCGACCGTAATTTCCCCAAATCTCAAATATCTAATTACCGCTAGTTAATTGTTGATGTAACGGGGGCCCATTTACTTTATTAACTTTACCACTTTTCAAAATTAATTTCCACCAGTTTCATTTGCATTTGTCCTTTCATTTAGATGTAACCCTTTCCTCCCTCTTTACCGACAAATTAACTTCGGTGACGATTGCTTTTCCAAATTTCCATTAGGTACACGCGGTTTAATTTTTCACTGTCATTAAGGTCGTTAAGTGAGGGGGAGGTTACACCTTGACGCTGCATCACAGACAGGAGCGCCTGTGATGGTGTACTCAACGACGAACCTGGGTGCATGAATGGCAAAACGTTATTTTTTCGTATGAATCCAGGTTCTGTTTACGGCATCATGACGGTCGCATCCATGTTTGGCGACATCGCGGTGAACGCATATTGGAAGCGTGTATTATCGCCATACTGGCCTATCACCCGGCGTGATGGTATGGGGTGCCATTGGTTACACGTCTTGGTCACCTCTTATTGGCACTAATGGCAATGTGAACAGTGGAAGTTCCATTACAGGCTGTATTACGACCCGTGGCTCTACCCTTCATTCGATACCTGCGAAACCCTACATTTCAGCAGGATAATGCACTACCGCATGTTGCAGGTCATGTACAGGCCTTTCTGGATACAGAAAATGTTCGACTGCTGCCCTGGCCAGCACATTCTCCAGCTCTCTCACCAATTGAAAACGTCTGGTCAATGGTGGCCGAGCAACTGGCTCGACACAATACGCCAGTCACTACTCTTGATGAACTGTGGTATCGTGTTGAAGCTGCATGGGCAGCTGTACTTGTACACGCCATCCAAGCTCTGTTTGACTCAATGCCCAGGCGTATCAAGGCCATTATTACGAGGTGATTGTTCTGGGTACTGATTTCTCAAGATCTATGCACCCAAATTGCGTGAAAATGTAATCACATGTCAGTTCTAGTATAATATATTTGCCCAATGAATACCCGTTTATCATCTGCATTTCTTCTTGGTGTAGCAATTTTAATGGCCAGTGGAGTATAAAATGGAATTGGGATCGCATTATTGAGAACAAAATGTATTTCGCAAACACGATGCAACCCTCATATGGAAAATATACTATACCTAAATTACACAGATTTCGGATGGCGTGACGAGGGACGTTACTGGTTTTCGTGATTCTCCATTAGCCAACTACCAAAAATAAGCGACGTTTTTTTAGGCAAGGATTCAACGTCCACAGAAGGTATAGCTACCATGATTTTTTCTCTAGGAATTTGTAAAAAAACGATTGACTTCGACTAATTCTCTTTGCTTTCCAGAAGTAGACACTGAAGAAATTGGTAATGGTCTGGAGAGTAATTTCATTGTGAAGATAATGTTGCTCAGCTGGACAGTGATTAAAAATGTTAGCATTTTCTCTTTAAATAAAGTGTATTTTTCGAACTTTATCCAACTTTCTTTTTGTGCGATTTATTTCGAAGTATATATAGTACGATTGTGTCGAGTAAGCACTTTATCAATACCAGAATTTAAGAATTGCAGCTTATTCACTGGCTCGCAACACGTACGTTCATACCATCTTGTTATGATTTTTGAGCATGGAAAAGTTGTTTGATTAATGAGATGCAGCACTAAATTTGTCTGGTAACTATTTCTTTCTGCATTTAGGCAGCCTTTTTTTTATCATGTCTAAGAGCTTTCAGACGTAATGCTTTGTTGCCGATCGGTAATTTTTTCATATATTTTCAAAACGGTCTCAAAATGGAAGGTGCTCAGAGTGTCTTCTGAAAAATGGTTTCTTCTCATTAACTGACCCAAATCTACTGATAAAACAGATTTTTAGAGGGTTGCTACCATTTCATTTTTTTTGTTTCTTTTTTTGTTTTGCAAATAGTTCCTCAGGTTTTCGCTACGCTACAGGCGTCAAACGCTTTTTGGTATTCCAAAAATCAGACATATTGCTGTCACAAAATTCGGTAAAATTTGTTGAGATTTTTGAATGTTCAGTAGGATTAGAAGTGACACAAAATATTTCTGAAAGCAGTCCTTTACTGTTCAGGATAATGGAATCTATCGATTTTATATGGTTTTGGCCGTATGGTTGTAAAGCAAATATTTTGGTCGTGAACGAAGCAGTGTTAACAGTCCTGCCTGCAGCAAACTGATGCCGCTGCCGCTCGGTTTCGACGTTTGATTTTATGCGTTAATACTGCATTTTATCCCCGTTTCACCAAAAAGTAATAACGCGGCGAGTCTGAAGGCCACAATGCGGTCCAACCGGACGGAGCTGCTACTGCGTTTCTAGCAGGACTGCTAGGAGGCCCGGCACCAATAACCAGGTCCGCCGACAGGTTGTACTCCCCCCACATACCATCGCACGACATCCGACCACTCTGCTTCTGTCTGCTGCCTCGTCCTGCCTCCGCTGGTGTTATTCCACCGAGAGAACGCCGCAGCCACCAAGCAGGCCGCCTCTGGGTTGCAAGAGAGGAATAGCGCAGCTCGGAGGAGCAACGCGTCGCAAGGCACCTGCCGCGCAACACCATCTTCCGTAACTTCCAACCTCCTGAACAGTGTGCCGTGGTTCCGGCAACTAGGCACAAACTAACTGGGTACTCTTAAGCCTAGTTTACACGACGTTGCGTGGAATGAGTTGCACGCAAATGGTTTCATGACTGTAGACACGGCGCAACCAGTATACACTTTAGTTTCGTCGTTTTGAGCGTCTATGAGTCGAGTCTGAAATGAAACTTTTGGCAGCTGCACGTCGCTCGAGTTGTGATGGAGTTACAACTAGTTGAGTGGAATCGCTGAATAAGAAAAAATAAGAAACGTGTTTCGATTCGTGACTGGATGAAGAACAGACGTCAGCTGGGTTGCTCAGCATGCTTGCTGAAATAATTTATAGTGGAAGACCCAAGAAGTTCTTTCAGCTATCTTAGAATGTCACCAGAACTGTTCACGTTTCTTCTAAGCAGAGTTAATTATGATAAGGAGTAAAGATACTGTAATGCACGAAGCACTGTTGCCAGAACTGAAATTACATATCATATTGCGTGCATTACAATCGAGAACACTCGGCATGTTGTAAGATGCGGGTTTAGTTGGTGATGACGCTTTTTCATTAACACCAATAATTATTAACATTAACAGTAATAATTATTAACATTCACAGCAACAATTATTCGAATTTTTTTAATGTGCTTTTTTTTAATTTTTTTAATGTGGTGCTACAAAAAAATGCTAAAACTCAAATGAGTGTCGTACGACGTGACGTCCAGTTATTTACATGACAGGTCAGAACACTGTTGCAAAGGCAACCAAAATAAAAAAAACGCTAAATTTAAAAGAACACAAAAAACCCCGAGACTGAGAAAGTTCTATAGAAGCTCGAAATTTAGCGCAAAGTTCAATCCGATATTATTTTAATAGTTTCCTCAAATAAACCCAGTTCGACATCTACCAGGAAACCCAAACACCTTTCCTCACAAGCGACTTCTCATCAAATTCCGTGCCTATGGAGCATCGTCTGAGTGGTGCGAGAGGTCAGGGTTCGCAGTAACTGACGGAAAGTCATCGAGTAGAACAGAAACAATACCTCGCGTTCCCCAAGGAAATGTTATAAGCACTATTCAGTTCCTGATCTTTGTAAATAGTTTAGGAAGAACAATCTGAACAGTCATTTACTGCCTTGTAAAGCGACCATATGATCAAAAGGAACTGCAAAATGGTTTAGACGAGATATCTTTATCGTGGGAAAAGCAGCTACGGACTATAAATATTGAAAAGAATGAAGTCATCCGCATGAGTACTAGAAGGAATCCGCTAAACTTTGGTTACACGATACATCACACAAGTCTAAAGGCTGTAAATTCCACAAAATACTTAGGGATTACAATTACGAATAACTTAAATTGGAAGTATCACTCAGATAATTTTCTGGGGAAAGCAAAACAGGCACTTACAAAATGCAACACGTCTACTAAAGAGGCTCTTTATACTACGCTTGTTCGTCCTTTTCTGGGGTATTGCTGCACGGTGTGGGATGACCATCGGATAGGACTGGCGGAGGACATTGAAAAAGTTCAAAGAATGGCAGTTCGTTTTGTATTATTGCGAAGTAGGGGAGAAACTACCACGGATACGGTAACGAGGCGGTTTCCGTCGTTGCAGAATCTTCTAATAAAATTTCAACCATCAACTTTGTCGTCAGAGTTGCTGGCGCCCACCTACACACGGAGGAATAATCATCATAACAAAATAAGAGAAACCAGAGCTCGTACGGGAATATTTAAGTGTTCATTTTTCCCGTGGACTGTTCGAGAGTGGAACGGTAGAGCAATAGGTTAAAGATGGTTCGATGAACCCTCTACCAGGCACTTGATTTTGGACTGCTGATGTACATTCCCGTATATGATGAAATAAGATTGACACTTGAGAAAATATTTACTTCGAACGCTTTGAAGATGATGAGGAATACCGCCAATTTTTCTCTTTCGTGTCTGTTTTGAAATTAGTTGGTCTTGAGGAAACCTTGAAAACTAGGATCAAAAACTGCTATCTCAAAAATAGTCTAAGGAGTGAAATAGACTGTAAAGTTATACATATTGGAACCGCGTTGCAGTATTTGAACTCTTTGCCCAATTTTGGCGACATAAACGTTTACCGCTCTATGTGTATGTCCACTGAAATCCAGCTAACGAGCATTCGCAGAGCGGATAGTACCGCAGCACTCCGCTGAAGCCTGTGTTCGGACGATCGTTCATTTGGCTGAGCCGGACCTGGACGAGACAGCGAATGATTCGCGCTCGACGGAGCAACATGGGGCTATTCAGTGTACCTTATTCCTGAGGATAGAATAGTGAATTAGAAATAAACGCTTGACAGGGAAGGTTACACGGGACGTCGGTGCAGAAATAAACGTGAGTGGATACTCAATGTCGGCTTATCTGCCATTAAGAGAACATCACAGCTCTTGGAACACACATATACCGGATACTGCGAATACAGAAAATCTCCAATCTTTATGGGTCAGTTTATGGACTGTAGTCGATTAAAAACTGAATACTTTGACAAAAGGTAAAGAATAGGCAGAACTGGATGCACAGCTTTGTTGTTGACTTTAACATATTACATCTTACAACAAAAACTTACACTGAAGTGACAAAAGTCATGCGATAGCTATATTCACATATAAAGATGACTGCAGTATCTCGAACACTGGGTGCAAAAGGGCAATGCATTGGCGGACACGCCGTTTGGACTCACGTGATTCATATCAATAGGTTTCCAACGTGATTATGGCTGCACGACGAGATTGGTGGTTGGAGTTAGACGCATGGTATACAGGATTTTGGAAATCGTTAGCGAATTTCCGTGATCCTCAGTCTCAAGAATGTGCTGAGAGTACACAATTCCAGGCTTTATGTCTGCCCCCGGTAGCTGAGTGGTCAGCGCGACAGACTGTCAATCCAACTGGCCCGGGTTCGATTCCCGGCTGGGTCGGAGGTTTTCTCCGCTCAGGGACTGGGTGTTGTGTTGTCCTAATCATCATCATTTCATCGCCATCGAAGCGCAGGTCGCCGAAGTGACGTCAAATCGAAAGACCTGCACCAGACGAACGGTCTACCCGACGGGAGGCCCTAGCCACACGACATTTCATTTCATTTACAGGCTTTATCTCTCACCACGGACAACGCAGCTGCCAACGACCCTCACTTAACGACCTAGAGCTGCACCTCACATAACGACCTAGAGCTGCAGCGTTTGAATAGACTTACCAGTGCTACCAGACATGCGACAATGCGTGAAATAACCGCAGAAATCAGTGTGGGACGGACGACGAACGAATCCGTTAGAACAGTGCGGCAAAATTTGGCGTTAACGGGCTATCGAAGCAGACAACCGACGTCGCCTGCAGTACGATTCCTGGGCCAGTGACCACATGGATTGGACCACAGACGACTGGAAAACCGTGGTCTGCTGAGATGAGTCCCGATTTCAGTAGGTAAGAACTGATGGTAGCTTTCGAGTGTGGTGCAGACCCGACGAAGCCATGGGCCCCTAGAGTCAACGAGGCACTGGCTCCATAATGGTGTGGCCTGTGTTTACATGTGTCCTCTGGTCCAACTGGATAGATCATTGACTCTAGACCATTTGCAGGAATCCGTGGACTTCGTGTCCCGAAACAACGATGGAATTTTTATGGATCACAATGCGCCCTGTCACCAGGCCACAATTGTTTGCAATTGGTTTCTTAAAGCAACGACTTCACGCAAACCTGCAGAAAATTGTGTGTTTTTGATGGCACCGACACCGATGCAGCAAAACGGTAAGTTTACAAACCCTGTATCAAGGCAGTACTCAATACTCAACTACTGATTTGCGGCCTCTCTCAAAATAGCCAGTTTAGGATCTCCTATCGTTAGTATAATTTTGGTCCCATTAGGTTGAGGTACCACGCACAGTCAAGAGGCCTATCCCTGCCGGACACGACACACAATTGTGAAACACTAGAATCTCTCCCTATGTACTATAGTATAAGACTACGCTCAACGTGGGACCTTCTCAATGAGCAAGGTATGACTACTGTCTCCGAAGCAACAGTTTCCCCCCTCCTGTGTCTAGTCTCTTACTACTTCTGAGTAATTAATCCAGCCATATTATTTCTTTATTTTCTTCAATACTAACAGAATTAACAAGAGTCATGTACACAGGTTAATGCTTTATCAGTCGTCGAACAATTAAGTTTGAAAGAGGAGAGCATATCTGTGGTCATTTATTTATTTTCCAAAACTTGCTGATTTAACTCTTGCTGACGTAAAACCGGTAGAGGCGAAGAGTTATAGAGCCATTCTGATCATTCTGATGAGCTCCCCCCCCCCCCCCCTCCTCCCCAAAAGAGACACACACACACACACACACACACACACACACACACTATGCCCTTGGATAATGGAGTTTTTCGCTGACACCCACAGAATGTCGGACTGCAGGGATAAAGCGCGCTATGAAAAGCTGGGTCTTTTACAGTATTGTTTCTCAACGGAGAAGCTACGACTATAATACAGGGTTATTACAAATGATTGAAGCGATTTCACAGCTCTACAATAACTCTATTTTTTGAGATAAGGCCGGCCGCGGTGGTCTAGCGGTTCTGGCGCTGCAGTCCGGAACCGCGGGACTGCTACGGTCGCAGGTTCGAATCCTGCCTCGGGCATGGATGTGTGTGATGTCCTTAGGTTAGTTAGGTTTAAGTAGTTCTAAGTTCTACGGGACTTATGACCTCAGATGTTGAGTCCCATAGTGCTCAGAGCCATTTTGAGATATTTTCACAATGCTTTGCACACACATACAAAAACTCAAAAAGTTTTTTTAGGCATTCACAAATGTTCGATATGTGCCCCTTTAGTGATTCGGCAGACATCAAGCCGATAATCAAGTTCTTCCCACACTCGGCGCAGCATGTCCCCGTCAATGAGTTCGAAAGCATCTTGATGCGAGCTCGCAGTTCTGGCACGTTTCTTGGTAGAGGAGGTTTAAACACTTCACCATTAAGAAAAAATGTTGCTTCATCACTGAAAACAAGTTTCGCACTGAACGCATCCTCTTCCATGAGCTGCTGCAACCGCGCCGAAAATTCAAAGCGTTTGACTTTGTCATCGGGTGTCAGGGCTTGTAGCAATTGTAAACGGTAAGGCTTCTGCTTTAGCCTTTTCCGTAAGATTTTCCAAACCGTCGGCTGTGGTACGTTTAGCTCCCTGCTTGCTTTATTCGTCGACTTCCGCGGGCTACGCGTGAAACATGCCCGCACGCGTTCAACCGTTTCTTCGCTCACTGCAGGCCGACCCGTTGATTTCCCCTTACAGAGGCATCCAGAAACTTTAAACTGCGCATACCATCGCCGAATGGAGTTATCAGTTGGTGGATCTTTGTTGAACTTCGTCCTGAAGTGCCGTTGCACTGTTATGACTGACTGATGTGAGTGCATTTCAAGCACGACATACGCTTTCTCGGCTCCTGTCGCCATTTTGTCTTACTGCGCTCTCGAGCGCTCTGGCAGCAGAAACCTGAAATGCGGCTTCAGCCGATCAAAACTTTATGAGTTTTTCTACGTATCTGTAGTGTGTCGTGACCATATGTCAATGAATGGAGCTACAGTGAATTTATGAAATCGCTTCAATCATTTGTAATAGCCCTGTATATACGATTTTCCTTCTTAAGCGACACTCACTTTGTATGGACAGTATTACGCAACTAGCTGTACTTGAAACACATGCAATTCGGACACGGAAAAGTTTCATGTCTAATTTTATGACGTAAATTTGCAACTTTTATGAAACAAATGAGGCAATATTTAAGAAAAAAATCAGAGAACGAGACTATTACATTCATAAATCAATAACTGCGAGCATGTACCGAAGGTATTACTAAGTGGAAGATCATTGTTGTATGTCATCCATGTTATTGCTTTTTTATCATGGGAAGCGCCCTATGTTGCTCAGTTTGTTCACTTCTTTTGTTTCAATAAAACCCTATGTCATTTCAAGCATGTGTGTCAATTTTTACCTCTCTACTTTCGTTGTTCCGTGAAGTACTGATATTTCAGATGTTATATTTTGGATCACCCTGTATTAAAAACAGTGGTCCAGGACTAGCTCAGCAGAAGAACATATCCAAAAAAAACCCGCTTTCGTGACAGAACATTTAGGAAAAAATCGTATGCCACATGTACGACATTTATGTCGCAGTTTTTGGTTCCCCGCCAAAATATTTATTTCAGATGTAACGAGAGGACGATGACGTTTTGAACTGTTGTTCAGTGATGTCAAATGGGCGGCATGTAGGATAAAACTATTTTATTAATAATTTTGGAAAAAAAACTATTCCTCAAGTAATCAGCAAGGAATGCCGGAGCCATCACCTAGGAATGCAATGGGCAGGTGACGTGAACGTGCCGGAAGCACCAAACAATGGCCCAAGCAGCACGGTCCCCGCAGTCCCGCTTTACCTCCAAAGGAGCAAGAAAATTATGAAACTGGATGAGAGTCGCTGTACTGTATTCGTTCCTGACTGACTGATTTATAGTTGCTCCAGAACTATTAATAGTCTAGTTATTTTTCGTTGATTTTCGAAGACTAGAAATTTATGATTACGCGCCGCAGTACCTGTGTCACTATTCACAGCATGTACCAAGATCGACAGAGAAGTGCAGCGAACAGTATGTTTAGAGTGAAAGCTGTAAGAATTTTAGACAGAAGCTTCGAAATACTTCGAAAAGCTGCTAACAGGTGGCGTTGTAATCGCAATACGCAGGCCCATAAATAGTGGCCCGCAGCACGGAGCGCGCAGTTCCACCGCTGAAACTGGGAAGGGTGTTGCCGTACCGAGGGAAGAGGTTGAAATCGTACAGTCCACTAAACACAGTTCTACGGCAACAAGGCGCACTTTTCAAACACGATTTAGTGTTCCAAACGGATTCGAAACCGTTGCAAGTTTTTCGCCTAATTCCAACGGACAGGCAGGGTGCTATCGATCTAGCGAGGAGTGTTGGCCCCAGGCAAACTGAAGTTAATCTTGGAAATGTCACCATGATTTCTGAAATTATTCAGAAAAATCGATGGAAATTCGCCCGTCGTACTGCAGCGAAGACTGGTTTGAAGCGTTCCAGCACTCAGAAAATACCGAGACAATCAAAATCCACAGCCACCACCTGTAGGAGCTGTGCGACGGAGGTCTGATTCCGTGAACCAGATTCGAACAATGACTAGTAAAGAAGGGTTTGATGTTGCCTGCATCTGGTTCACAGATGAAGCACACTTCTACCTCAATGGATTCGTCAAAAAACAAAACTGCCTGTTTTGGAAACCCAAAATTCCCCTTTTGTGTGAACCGAAGCCACTGTGGTCACCCAAAGTTACAGTTTGGCCTGCGATATGCAGCAGAGGCATTATTGGCTCTTTTTTAACACCAGAACCGACTACTAACCAACGTTACGTTCCAAGTTTGGAACAATCTGTCGACCAGGCACCGAGTGCTAATGCACCAAGACCGCGTCGCCCCTAATGAGTGTTTCGCTCCCTCGATGAATACTTGGATAATAGAGTCACTGCGTTGAATTATTGCAACTTTACTGGCGCAGGGATGGACTGGCCTCCATATTCACCCGATCTGAGTCCCTGTGACTACTTTTTGTGGGGGCAAATCGAACGATACTGGTTACCGGAACAATCCCATCACAATGGACGAGCTTGAATCGGCGATCTGTGTGGCACCTGAATACATTTCGTAGGAAATTTTGTATTTTGGGTGCCCACAGCTGTAGAACTGTACATTGATGAATAAGATCGCTTCAGCTGTCTAATAAATCTTTTTTTTATGATCCAACTATCTTCGCAGTGTTAAAGCCATATATTCAGGGACAGATATTTATTTCATAATTTATTCCAGACGACAGCCAGTAGATCACCCAAAATTTTTTGTCCAACGGTGACACAAATGTTTACCCATCAGTGGTCGGTAGTTCAATATAAAATAAACCAAGATCCAGTGACCATCATCCCTGCATTCTATTCTATTTTAAATTGTATTACCAACTCTTGACGGGTAAACACTTTTGTCGGAAGTGGACAAACAATGATGGGTAATTTATTGGTTATTGTTTAGAATAAATTATGAAATAAATATGTATTCTTGAAGATGTGGCTCTAACGCAGCGAAACTAGTTGGATCATAAATGCGGATTGATCACACAGATGAAGCGCTTTTTTTTCATCGTGGTGAATCCATTTTCGTTGAGACAGTACAGAATTTGACGGTAAATTCCACTGCTTCTTTGCCCCACCTCCGTACTACGGGTGGTGAACGTTTCTAAAAGATCGTGAAGTGATTGCAAAGAGTGCCTGCAGAAAGCGAATTTAACTACACACGCTCACATTGCACGAGCTGCACAGTGTACAGCACCATTTCTTGTGAAACTTACGGAACTATTTTGGACTTTTCTATAAGGCCTTGATAAAATTCGTATGGATTTCACAATTAACATATATTTTGTTGCAGTCGTCTATCGATATTAGTTTTCAAAATATTTAATTTTGAAATCAGGGACTCCTTCGCCGGCCACCCTATATGAAAGATTGTAAATAACTTTCTGCTACCAGTAACGATTTTCTTTTACTTATGTCAGCCGGCCGGAGTGGCCGTGCGGTTCTGGGCGCTGCAGTCTGGAGCCGAGCGACCGCTACGGTAGCTGGTTCGAATCCTGCCTCGGGCATGGATGTGTGTGATGTCCTTAGGTTAGTTAGGTTTCACTAGTTCTAAGTTCTAAGCGACTGATGTCCACAGAAGTTAAGTCGCATAGTGCTCAGAGCCATTTTGAGCGCGTTTCAGGAAATGATTCCTATTTTCAAGTGATTGATTCTTTGTACTATGCCAATTTTTCGTAATGTTTTGGATGTATGAGGCTCTGGCTTGTTTTGTTGACTTTTACGGCAGTATATATAAACAGGCAATTTTTAGTTCGTTATCGACCTTTATATGCAGTTAGTGGCGAATTTTTGGAACAACTTTTACTTCTAGTTTTCTTATGGTCGATTTGTCGAGAGTCTCTCACATGGATCATAGAAACTGAAAGTACAAGTTCCCCCAAATTTCGCCACTAAACTACACATAAAAATCGATAACTAACTAGTGTCTTTTATATACTGCAATTAAATCAACAAAACAAAGCAGAACCTCACACATCGAAAACATTACGAAAAAAATGACATAGTACAAAGAAATACACACTTGAAAATTGGCATCATTTCGCGAAACGCTTTATGTAAAACATAAATAAAAGAAAGTCGTGACTGGTAGCAGTACACAGTCGCAGGCTTTCAACAATACCAAAGAAGGTACAAAAATTTGACCGTATGAAAGTATTGTCGCCATTTTAGTTTCAGTAATTTTGTGCAGTGTGCAATTTTTTTTTTTTTTTGATTGCCGAGTGAAACTGAGATAAGTATTCAGTCCTTGTTTTAACGTGAGATATTCCTTAGTTTTGCGACAGGCGCTCGTAGCGGCGGATCATTTTAATGAAGCAACATGCGGATTCTACGACCCTAGTTACGACTTTTATACAGGTAACTTAAATTTTACAGGTGACTTTTATTTTAGACCACTTATTGCGGTGGTTCACCCGAGACAAACTATAAGAATTTAAATTTTACTGAACTCCTCTGTCGGATGGAAGGCAGAACTTATGAGGATGTGCTAAAAGGTAAGCAATGTCTCCGAATTTGTTTTTTTAAAATAAAACATATGTTATTAACATTTGACACCTTTATTCTTAATGTCTACATATTTGCAGCTCTCTGCGGCTAGAAGGCACCGAAATGTATCGTGTAATATGGCGATGTGTAACGTAACCATGTCGGCGAGTGAGAACCAGAGTGCTGTAATCGAGTTTCACAGTTTCGAAGTATTCGTCCTCTCTCCTTCAGCACGACAGTTCCAGACCACGCGCGACGTCTGCGACAGTCCGACGTCTTGGGTTCGATGTCATAGGTCGCCCTTCACAAAGTCCCGACCTGGCTCCTTCCGGTTTCCGTCTGTTTCCAAAATTTAAAGATCCCCCATCAGGACTAGCCTTTGATTGTGAGAAGCGGTGCAACCAGAGGGGAGGTTGTGACTCCGTCAACAGAGTCATACATCCCGCAGTGGCGCTATCAGCAACCTCTCATCTCTCGTTGCGGGAAATGTGTTTATCGCCAAGGTGACTAAGTTGATAAATGAATATGTAGACATGAAAAATAAAGATGTAGAATATTAATAATGTCTGTTTTATTTAAAAAGCTTTAGGAGTTAACTGAATCTTCCGTCGGTTCTTGGTGGAACAACATTATAATAAATGAAAAGCAAACTAGAGCTTTAGGTCTTCTTACATAAAAGATTCTGAGGTATTACTTTTCCGTACGCCCTCGTAGATACTTTTAAAGTAATTCAAACCTCATTTCTTTTTTAAGAAACGGAGCCGCTGCAGAACCGTGTGCTACTGCCCCTCGATATGTCGTTCTGCAATTGCCTTTGTGTATCAACGAATTTCTTTTGTAATACTTTTCAAGAATGTGTGATTATTCTTTCGTACTGTACTCTTCACTGTTGGAAGGTTCCTGCTATTATTACGCAAACATCCATCAGGATACAATAGCTGAACAACTTGCCTAATGGTATCACTTATCGACCTTAATGACAGTGAAAAATTAAACCGCGAGTACCTAATGGAAATTTGGGAAAAGCAATCGTCACCGAAGTTAATTTGTCGGTAAAGAGGGAGGAAAGGGTTACATCTAAATGAAAGGAAAAATGCAAATGAAATATGTGGAAATTAATTTAGAAAAGCGGTAAAGTTAATAAAGAAAGTAAATGTGCGGTCGTTACGTTAACAATTAACTGGCGTTAATTAGATATTTGAGATTTGGGGAAAATTCCGGTCGCCAATCCTATGGACAACTACTATAATAACTGAAAAAGAAAAGTTAATGCACATATAATTAGCACTAAAAGCGTGGCAACGGAAGGTTGACACGTGTTGTGTGAAAACTGAATGTTTGCCAGAAGTAATAAATTTCGCTACACTCTGACTTAATTTAGCAAAATAATTAATAAAACCGGAAAATTGAAAGCTAATTTAGTGACTGAAATTAATAGTGAACTTTGTTTCGGAAGCACTACGAAATTCAATAAAATAAGGTTAGTATTGGGCTACCTCAACAATCATTTCAAAAGCTACTTGAATGTACGCAATTTAGGAATAAGAGATTTAACTTTGAATTTGAATTCAATGATTCTGAACAATTAACAATAGCAAAATTTAGTACGTACCAAGCTGAGCTACAGTCACAGGTAAGCTAAAATATGGTAACAAAGCTCACTCTTAATTTGTGCTTGTGTAATCTAAATATTGTAACCAGCTATTAATACCTTAACCGAGCTTTGAAATTAAAGCATTGAAATCGAATTATATTACTTTAATGCTGGCGTTTGAATTTCAACGACACTCGGGTTCATTCCGGAAAAGGAAGGGACCCTGCTTGGTAATGCAATTGGGACAATGAGCAACAAAGGTTCATGCTAAGTTGCTGTAATTTTCTGATGCAACAATTTTAAAAGTTTGAAAAGCTGAGGTCTGCCATACAGTTCTAAAACTTTACGTGCTTCCAGTCTTCCTTGTTGGTTGATTGAAGGTTTGAAGCCGTCGGTCGAGGAAGTGGCGACAGTCACTCATTGTCGGCCGTTGCTGTTGCAGAAGCTGGATGTTGGCGCGCCTTCTTCTCGACACGGTCACCAGACGAAACGGGCTTTTGATGTGCGCCAGCTAATGCTTCCCGTCCGCGACACCGTGTCAGAAACTATCATAGCAAGTCGAGCGCAATTGCATGCTGCCAAACCACGAAGCCGCGGCAACTCGCGGGAGCGTCACACAACACACCTGCTGCACCGCCATACTCCAGCCAGACCCCCTCTGCCCGCGATCCACGCGGCAGAGTTAACACTACCAAAGATCCTAAACACTTTGGTTCTCCACACGACTTATCGATGTAATCGTTCGATAGCATAGTTTTCCCTAGGCAAGACCCAGCGTAAAGATACAGATAGTATTTACAAAACAAACGAATTATACATCGGCATAAATGCATAAATATACAGAGTGTTACAAAAAGGTACGGCCAAACTTTCAGGAAACATTCCTCACACACAAAGAAAGAAAAGATGTTATGTGGACATGTGTCCGGAAACGCTTAATTTCCATGTTAGAGCTCATTTTAGTTTCGTCACCTACGCTTCCACTTACGCTCAATGGAGCACGTTATCATGATTTCATACGGGATACTCTACCTGTGCTGCTAGAACATGTGCCTTTACAAGTACGACACAACATGTGGTTCATGCACGATGGAGCTCCTGCACATTTCAGTCGAAGTGTTCGTACGCTACTCAACAACAGATTCGGTGACCGATGGATTGGTAGAGGCGGACCAATTCCGTGGCCTCCACGCTCTCCTGACCTGAACCCTCTTGACTTTCATTTACGGGGGCATTTGAAAGCTCTTGTCTACGCAACCCCGGTACCAAATGTAGAGACTCTTCGTGCTCGTATTGTGGACGGCTGTGATACAATACGCCATTCTCCGGGGCTGCATCAGCACATCAGGGATTCCATGTGACGGAGGGTGGATGCATGTATCCTCACTACAGGAGGACATTTTCAACGTTTCCTGTAACAAAGTGTTTGAAGTCACGCTGGTACGTTCTGTTGCTCTGTGTTTCCATTCCATGATTAATGTGATTTGAAGAGAAGTAATAAAATGAGCTCTAACATGGAAAGTAAGTGTTTCCGGACACATGTCCACATAACATATTTTCTTTCTTTGTGTGTGAGGAATGTACCTTTTTGTAACACCCTGTATATACACAGAAATGTCATACCTTCAGGTAACAAAATAAGGAAAAAATTTGCAGTACAGTAGATGTAAATAGGAAGATATGCATTTCCGGCGTTACAGTATCATCTTGGTAAATAAGGTACGTCTCCCTTTCGCTGTGGCCTAGCGGTTCTGGGCGCTTCAGTCCGGAACCGCGCGACCGCTACGGTCGCAGGTTCGAATCCTGCCTCGGGCATGGATGTGTGTGATGTCCTTAGGTTAGTTAGGTTTAATTAGTTCTAAGTTCTAGGGGACTGATGACCTCAGAAGTTAAGTTCCATAGTGCTCAGAGCCATTTAAACCATTTTGAAACCTCTCGCTGTTTTCGGCATTCTAGTCTGCCATCGGGGAGTATCAACCTGTGCTGCGTCCATCGATCCAGGTAACATTTTTTCCAGCATCTGCCTGTAACCTGTGGAGTGCTGAGAGAGTGAGTACACTCCGTGGGTGTAGCATTTGACACCCCCAGAGCGGCAAGATTGTTCTTAATGAGAACGATTCTTTCTTTCTTTCTTTCTGACAGATTGAAACTTTGTACCGGGCCGATTATAGGGTAGTGTAAACGCTTCAAGTGTAACAGTGACGGCGGGTGTGAGCCGTACCAGTACAGCTCGGTGGGAAGGAGAACTGGTAGCAGAAAGCAGCGTTCCCGGTTCATGCCGTGGTCCCGCATACGATTCTAATCTACCCGGAAGTTTCAGGAAGTCTACCCTTGCATTGCTGTTGAGTATCTTTGAACTGGGAAGCGGCTGCAGGTAGTGCGACACGTTTATTCGCTGTTTCAGTCGGCAACAGTCTGTGGTGTCCCCTCTCGTTGTCAACAGGTTGTGTGGTCAATGGCGGCTGACTCTGTTGGGGGACTCAGTGTGTGTGCACCCTTGACCCGGTGGCCCGCGGGAAGCGCTGCGCCCGCGCCACTTCGGAGACGGACTGTGCCACGCCACGTGGGCCCGACCGGCCGAGACCAGACCGATGCGCTGGCATCACGCTGAGCCATTGCGACGTTTGACGGTAACCCACTGACATGACACGTTGGTCCGTTCAGGTCACGGGGTGGACGGCGGTGCTCTGTTGCTGTCTCCAGTCCAACTGGTCGTGAGAGCACGGCTCCAATCCAACTGGTCGTGAGAGCAAACTCTCTAATTTTGTTGATGAGGGATGAGGGTGAAAAACATGCAGTGCTGTATTTCAGGGATTATCCCGGCGACTAGTGCAAGACACTGAAAGTTCGCCTCTTTCGTTTTTCTTCCTTGGCATCAGTCTTTCCTATAAACGGCGATGGTCTCCATCAAAAAGACGATCGATTTGTCGTTAGTTTTCTTAGGTAAAATACTCGCAAGTGATATTCCTCTGCCAAGCTCTTGTTTCGGTTTTTTTTCCTTTCATTTTCCGAAACTAGGAATTCTGCTCGCACCGGCAACTGGTCTGTCTAATTGTCTGAGTAGTTCAATAAAGTATTTGTGCCAGTCCAATTTTTCGTTATAATATTAATTCCGTTTGACTCTAAGGCCTAGGTCACCTCTCAATTGGACACCACTTGAGCGAGTTGTTTACCATGACCTACAGCAGTAATCGCACCGCGATTAAGGGAACCAAGGCTTTAACGTCGAATGTGAAACACGTGTCGTTCATAGCGAATCACCACATCATGGACGTACCTGAAATGCATGCGCAGTTGCCAGTATGGACAACCGTCAGCTACACGTAAGACGACAGTGAAGATTTGTGCCGGACCAGGACTCGAAACCGGCTTTCCCGCTGGTCGCAAGCGGTCGCCCTACACTCAGGCTACCTGAACGCGCCTCATGGCCAGCCCCAAACTTGCACATCTCGTCCACCACGTATGTACGGCCTGTGCACGTACACCCACTGGCTATATTCCCGTACAGAGCAGACATTTTTATCCGCCGACACCGTGCAAGAACTCAAAATGACTCCCCCTGTTCGGGAATACACATAACGGATGTACGAGTGCAGGCTGTACACACACGGTTGACGACACATCAAAGTTTGGCTCTGGCCGCGAGGCGTCCTCGGACAGCCTAAAGGTAAGGGGAAATCCGGATCAGAGTCCTGGTCCGCATCCCACTACACGTATAGCTGATGGTTGTCCATACTGGCAACTGCGGATACGTAGCAGGCATTTCACAATGGCCGCAGCCGCTGCAGCGGCTGTTACTTCGGATGCGCTTTGTTGTTGAAGGCACACTGCATACTGCGTCTGAACAACACACCCACTGCTGTATCGTATCGACATCATTGAGAGGTGAATGCTGGGTTAGAAGCAAACTGAAATATTCCATGATCCGACCTTTCGATTTGCAGGCGCACACATTTACCGTTAGACCACCAAACCCGATAGGTTTTCGTTGATAAGTACACCAGAAACTTTGGAGCTTTGTACACTATCCACCGACTCCTGTTTTTGCGCTCCATTAATCGTTGTACACAACTGAACGTGCTGTTGCATGAACTGTTCTCGGTGCCATGTAGCGTTAATTCACTATGAAAATTGGGCATTTCGAGAATGAAAACCACTGACTTAGTTGCTTTTCTGACGCGGGAATGGCGCTTAAAGTTCAGTTTTTCGTGGTGAATTAACGCGGCAAATTCCCAGAGAAAAAGTTTTAGAACAAATCCGTCGCGAAGGACTTTGTTGTTATACTGTACATGCTGTGTTTCCTTTGACACAACGGGTGAACCCATTTGCAAAGAACTACCCAACTCCGCCAAAAACACTGCCGGCTTCAACTGCCACTGTGCATCTAACGACATAACTGTAACATTTGCTTTATCTGCAAAAGTATCAACTTGTTGTGTCTTACGTGGGAGATCATTTGTAATAAATAGGAACTAAGGCAACACACAGTTGGACATATCACTTTCCACTGTCCAACAATATCGCCACACTCGTGGATTCGCTCTCTAATTCTGCAATGTCCGCACACACCCGCGTGACGTGTTTTATCAGGCCGTTTATATGTGTCGCGAGGCACGGCTGTCACTACTTTCCCTCTTGGCGACATCTCCCTGCTGAGGCCGACATCCTGGCCAATGTTTGCCACCTGTCTTCGGTCCAAACGTCTATCTGGTCTGGCATTACGTGACAACGAATTTTATTCAGTCAGCGTGAATGTGGGATTATATGTAAATTTTACCGGAAGTCAAGAACGCGACACCAGTCTGGGAAGTGCAACCTGGTGGTCTCGTCAGAGAGAAGCTTCTGGCGCGATCGTTTATTTGCAGAATCAATGCTGAGTACCAATGAGGACGGTGCTGAGTCTCAAAATTAGTCAGCTTAAGAGAGAGCAGAATGTGCTCCATAAGCCCCAGAACACATCGCCGTTAGTGACACAGGTCCGCTGTTCTACGTGCCAGTCTTCTTTCTTAAAAACTAGAATGATTTGTAGGTTTTTCCAATCGCTGCGATGACATTTACTTTTCTTGATAACATTTGATCTGAGATGAGGACTGTCATTTAAACATCGTAAGTTGTATTTTCACTAATTTCCAGATTTTCCGTGAGTGTAAACGCCCAGCATAACTGTGTAAGACAGGAGATAATCTTTATCATTTTGTGATCCACAGGAGAATAATGAAACTGTCAATAAAACAGGCCGCATTTGTATTTCAGGTACGTTTATTACGCCACATTACGTTCTAAACGAGCAAGTTCAGGTGAATCCGAAAGTTCACCACCAGTCTTCGATACTGATTCTCCAAAGTGGTACAGGTGAGCATAATGCGCCCAGTCCAGTGCAGAGCAGTAGCTTGCTTCGCTGCATGTGCTTGCGCCAGGTGGTACGTTTAAGTCTGTTCCTCCTGTTACACAATGTGCCTTTTACAGTTATATACGGCGGCTAGACATTTTAGAGTCCTGATAATGATAAGTTTGTAATTGTAGTTTGAAACAAGTAGCTAGTTGAGTTAAGCTGTGACGGGGTTGCGGACTACAGAATGCAGACTACGCCAGCCAGCTGTGAAAATACGAGCAAAGGCGATGGAAGCATCGTTTCATTAGAAAGCTATTGCGCTACGTTTTCTGATCATGGAACTCACCTTCCGGAGATTCGTCGAAATATTATGAACTACACAAACATAATTTTAAAACTGATTATCCTGTACTAATTACCAGGTTCGACAGTGAGATTGAAATTCAGGTTGACAGGATATTAATGATAACATTCGCTGATGACATTGCTATCCTCAGTGAAGGTAAAGAATTGTAGGACCTGTTGAAGGAATGAACATTCTAATAAATACAGGATAGGGATTAAGAGGAAACCAAAGAAAGGCGAAAGTAATGAGAAGTAGCTCAAAAGAGAATTGCGCAAAGTCGAAAGTAGCTGAAATGAGAATTGCGCGAATCTTAACATCAAAATTGGTGATCACGAAGTAGATGAAGTTAATGAATCGTGCTATCTTTGAAGCAAGGATGACCTAGTACATGCAAAACGGCGACATGGCCAGCAAAAGTCTACTGATATCAAACATAGCTCTTAACCCGCGAGGAAGAAAGTACTGTGAACGCAAGTTCGGAGTATCACATTGTACGGTAGAGAATCATGGACTGTGGAGAAAACCGAAACAGAACAGAATCGAAGCATTTGAGATTTGACGAAATTGAATTCCGACATAAGCCGCAATCGGAATAAATTCAACGGCGACAAGTGAAAATTTCTGCCGAACCGGAGCTCGAACTTGAATTCCCCGCTGTACGCGAGCGGTCGCCTTAACTGTGAGGCTACCTGAGCGCGCTTCCCGCTCAACCCAATTTCCCAACTTGGGGCACACTACATACTGTACTGTACGTAGCGCACCCTGCCGATGACCAAAATTTCTCGCAGCCTCACAACGATTCCCGCTGGATGTGGGACGAACAGTGCATTTGTTCTGAATGTTCATGAAATGCCATCAAGGGGCATATATTTATATCTATGGTGTCTGAGCACATAGACAAACACTTGAAATTTGTGGAAAATAAGGTGGACTGATAAGGAGTGAGGCGGTTATCCACAGAATCGGCGAGGAACGGAATATATGGAAAACACTGACACGAGGAAGGGACAGGGTGGTATGATATCTGTTAACACATCAGGGAATAACTTCCATGGTGCTAAAGGGAACTGGAGAGGGGAAAAAAACTGTCCGACGAATGTCGATTAACTGAGTTTCGTGCAGCACTGCCCTTTCCAGTCACACAAGGGTGGGTGGTTCTAAGAGAACAACATCTATGCCTGTAATACCATACTGACGGAGAGCGCTGGTACACGCACGCTATGGTTACCAGGGGCTGCGTGCAGCTTGTCGAGTATGCACTGGCGAGGAGGCGTCAGTAACGGTGGCTCGATCACCGCAGGTTGTCAGCTCGCAGTGGGTCTGACAGACAGGTCGTCTGAATGAGACGTGGCTGTAGGCTGGCGCTGAAGGCCGTGAAGCGTGTTGCGAACGCTACGCACATTTTATAATTGTGAGGGGGAGAGAACGCACAGTGCGGGCAATACATCCGGCCAATATCTTACGTGGAGACCTGAAGATTACTGGACTGCGTGAAAAACGGAGACACACGTTTGGAGGATATTATTGGTGCGTAAATGGAAAGTAGTTCTCTATATACCTACAATACTGAAGATCCGCTTCCCATCACGGAATGTTTATTCTGCATTTTGAGGCTGAAAGAGGGCAATTCCAGGTCCGTAGAACACCAAATATCTTCACTTTGCATAAATATTGCAAGTTACACAAGTTTGAAACTGCTTCCTTTATCCTAGGTTTGCTCCCCCTTTTTCACTTTCCTATGATACCAAATGAACTATTCTTAGATTCCTTCATGATGTGTCCTACCAATCGCACAACTGTTTTACTCATATTGTACCATAATGCTCTTCACTCTCCTGTCCGATGCCGTATCTCTTCATTAGTTATCCGATCTAATCACCAGTAGACTTACAACACTGATAACAAAAATGGGCTCTATTCAGTCATACTCTTATTTTTTTACTTTACCCGAACAGTGTTTTAGGTGGACCATCAAATGAAATAATAGGCAAGTTGTAAGAACCAGGTTGTTGAAATTCCAAAGTGGACGCGACCCATGCGGTAATGTACCGTGAGTGGCCCACCCATTCCACACTTGGCCGGCTGCTGTTGAGACGGCGCCGCCTACACGGCCTGCTGTTGCATGCGGCACGGTGTGGCAAGGAAGCTCCGTCCATTTTATTCCTTCCTAGTCTACATAAGAGCAGCAGGAAACAATTGCTCACAAAGACATACTGAAAGCAAATTTTCCGCACTGCATTGCAGCTACTGATGGTTAACCTACTCGAATAGTGAACCCCCCATCAAATTCGGTGAATATCAACTACGTGGTCCACAATAATTTGACCACCGGCTATGTACGACGTCAACGGGCAGTAACCACTCACAGACGCCAGGTGGCAGCCCTAACTATGGAGGGTATATTAAGGGTGTCGGGGATACGCGGAAAACAGTGCAATCGTTGTCGTAATGCGGAAATGGAGTGATTTATCTGACGTACAAAACAGCACGATCATTAGCTTTCGGACCGAGGATGGATGAATTTCCGAAACGGCTAAGTTTGTAAAGTGTTTGGGCGCCGTCGTGGTTGAACCGTACCGTGCGTGGCAAAATGGCGCTATCGAAAATCGGCGCCGAGGCACCTGTGGTGGACCACCGACCATAGATGCCATGGGTGAACGACGGCCACGGGGTGAACAAGTATGCAGCTGTTCAGCAACTGACCACCCAGACGAACCAAGGGGCCATCAACAGCGTCTCCTCAACAACTGTTCAGCAATTGCTCTTGTAGATCTAATGCAATGCTTGCTTTGTTTACCGTTGCCATTGTAGACGTCTGCTGGACAGCTGTGAAGTTGGTGTCAAGCTGAACTGTTACGGACCAGTTCGGCGCCTAGAAGGGCCATCTTACACGTCCTGTCTCTGCACTCTTAATCTCTCCGGTACACATGCCCTCAGTTTGGACTCATTCTTTTGAGTGCTGAAATAGTCACAAATAGTAGCTTGTAAAATCTCTTGCACCTACTCATTCATTCATGTTGAATTCACTACTGTGTGGACGCTATTTGCTTTGGACGAATTGATTTGCTGCATAGATAATTTTGAACCAAAGGCAAGGCAAGGAGATGTAACGGGTTCTTACCACAGCATCGTAAACCAGGATTCCTGCTGGTACGACACACAGTAGAGGTGCTGACGTAAGTTTCATTTTTTGCACTTGCTGAAAATATTGCTGGTCGGCGTTGACCATTACACCTCGTCAATTGTAAACTATTCTCGCTACGTGTAACAGCAATGTAAGTCCGCAAAAAGCCAGCGTGTGCTCCAAATCATTATGCAACGCTAGCCCCTTGTGAGAGGCTGATAATGGGACCACTTCTCGTTTAACACTAAGCATATCGGTACTCTGGTTAATCCAGTTCCGATTTCATGTTTTTTAAATCATTCAACCCACAAATTAGTTATTCCGACAACATAATTACTTGTGGGCTTAATAGTAATATTGTCAATTTTTATACAGAGATGTACATGAAGTGCAACTAAAAATGTTGCGAAACCGGCAGGGTGAGTGTACAATGACTTCAATAAATACACCGACGTGAGGTATCTCCTAACATCGTGTCGGACCTTCATTTGCTTGGCGTATGGCAGCAACTGGACGTGGGAGGGACTAAACAAGTCGCCCGAAATCCCTCGCAAATATATTGGCCATGCTGCCTTTATAGCTCTCCATAATTGCGAAAGTGTTGCCGGAGCAGGATTTTGTACACGAAATGAACTCTCGATTATTTCCCATAAATATTCGATGGGATGGCGATCGCTGTGACCAAATGATTCGCTCGAATTGTCCAGAACGTTCTTCAAACCATTCGCGAACAATTGTGGCCCGGTGGCATGGCACATTGTCATCCGTAAAAACTGCGTCTTTGTCTGGGGACAATGGCTGCAAATGGTCTCCAAATAGACGAACCTAACTATTTCCAGTGAATGAACTGTTATTTGCACTGGAGAACCCTGTCCATCCCATGTAAACACAGCCCACACCGTTATGGAGCCCCCGCCAGCTTGCACAGTGCCTTGTTGACAACCTGAGTCCATGGCTTCGTCGGGTCTGCGCCTCACTTAGGCCCCACAATCAGCTCTTACCAGCTGAGATCGGGACTCATCTGAGCAGTCCATGGTTTTCCAGTGGTCTAGGGTGCAACCGACATGTCACGAGCCCAGTAGAAGATCTGGAGGCGATGTCGCGCTGCCAGAAAAGCCACTCGCGTCCGTCGTCTGCTGGCACAGCCCTTTAACGCCAAATTCCACCGCACTGCCCTAACGGGTGCGTCCGCGACGCATGACCCACAGTGATTTCTGCGATTACTTGACGCAGTGTTGCTCGTCTCTTAGAACTGACCACTCTGAGCAAACGGTGCTGCTCTCCGTCGTCAAATGAAGGCCGTCGGCTACTGCGTTGTCCACGGTGAGAGGTAACGTGCCTGAAATTTGGTATTCTCGGTGCACTCTTGACATTGAATTCCCCAAAGATTTCCGAAATGGAATGGCCCAAGCGTATAGCTCCAACTACCATTCCGCATTCAAAGTCTATTAATTCCTATTTTGCGGCCATACTCATGAAACATTTTCACATGAATCACTCGAGTACAACTGACCACTTTGCAAAGCACCCCACCCCCCTCCCTCCCTCCTTTTATACCTTCTGCACGCGATACTACCGCCATCTATATACGTGCATATTGCTGTCCCATGACTTCTGTCTACTCACTGTACAAATATAGTGATTAAAGAGGTTTCATTCAGCTTTATGTTCTTCACCTTTATTTAACATCTACAGTTTATTGCTTGCAAGTTCCGTAAACCATTTTATTTGCTACAAGTTGAGAGTTTTAATTTCTAATCTGTTTTTTTTTCCGGTTAAGTTAGCATAAACGAAAGCTGCAGTGTTTCCCAGAATGGGAGGACAGAGCGTTTCTTTCCGGAAACTTGTCGAATTAATTAAGTGAAGTATCTGCACTAGGCTAACCCTCGCTGGAACTCAGCACTAGGTTGACTGACTTAAGGGACAGCAGGAAAGGGTGGCAGGTATAGCGAGTGGGAAGATGCGCGTTTCTTCTCTGCGTTCATCGTTCCACGTGACCTCCAGGTTAACAAGGTGGCTGCAATCACGTAAGCTATTGAACAGATGACGCAGTTACGCTTAAGTTTCTGTGAATTTCGTCCTAAATTACAGCAGTAAAAATGAATAATAACCTGTGACTGCACAAGTAATGAACAACCGCCACGATTTTTTAACACACTTAGAAATTCATCATCGCCTTTCGCAGAATTTATTTTTTTCTTTAACCGCACTACTTCAGCATTTTCTATGTTAAGGCTGTTAAATTTTCTCCATTTTCCACGACAGTCACCCACTAAAACTAGTGTGATAGTTTATGAAACATGTACGTGTTAAGTAAAAGGAAATAGTTCAGTTCAGCGTAAAGAGCGCTCTTGTTTATCTCTGGATGAAACTGAAAACGTTAGTCCACTCTTAGAAAAGACTTTTCAGAAATGTTTTATTAATAAAAAGAAATAGACTGGTGTTTAATCACGTACTGCAGGTCAGGAAAGCAGCTACGATTATGGATCGCCTCATTATCTACACACACCCAATTAGTAATCAAAACATTACGTAAGACACAACATTCACCTACGGCAAACGTCTTCTAATCGAGAACTAGTGTTGCGGAACACTTGCTTTTGCAGCGACAAGAATATTTCAACATTTAGAGAGAAAGGGGCAGCGGTGATTATACAACGAAGTTGCTGGACTTCCAGGCTAGCAGCGAAGGCATGTCGCAGTCACACAGCGAAAGTTGCGACTATTGAGTAGACTAACGCACCCGTTCGTGCCTGGCAAGCAATCGGTGAGGAGAGATTTGGAGAAAATTTGCCAGTTGTCCTGCAATCCGCCTCGCTTCTAAGTAGTCGCTAGAAAATTATGTAATTACTGTTTCGCTAACAGAACATGGTTTGTTTGGTGACAGCGGAGGACGGTGACTACAGAACATCGCATTGGGACATCACAAGAGACGAGAAGGAGTTAACTAACATTTCCTGTTTGCCTAGATCTGCGGAGCTACTCTAACTGTTCAATACGATGAACTAGCGCCAAGAGAAATCCTTGCAAACGAGCTGGACAGAAATCAGTAAATCAATGCTGCCACGTTCTCACCCCCGCGACCTGATACAAAAAAAAGCTACTGGAATTGACGCGTGCATTCGCAATTTTTTTTTTTTTTTCAGCTGAATGCAATGGTCTCGCTTCACCTGACTGTTTCCTCAGTTCAGTTCAATTAGTGCTCACAGCTCGAAGAAAAAAAAGGGGTCATCCGAATTACACCATTTCTCCTCACTGAAATATTATAAGGACCTTTCAGAGGGCTACCTCACTGAAGAAAAGTAAATTGCGCACATATGAAGCTGGTTTCCGAAAGGGTAGTTCTTGCGCAGAACAGATCTTTAACCTAAAGAACGTCATCAGGAACAAAAAAACTGGAGGAAATAACTACACGGTCGTATTTGTTGATTTTCAGAAGGCAGATGATTTCATCGACCCACAGGCATTAATATTTTGGAAGAGTTTGGGGTGGATTATACATCAAGAAAGCTGATCAAACAAACTCTCACTAACACAGTGTCAAAAATAAAATTTATGGGTGAGATACCAGAACCCTTTACAATCAGAACGGGCGCAAGACAAGGAGATGAACTATCCCCACTCATTTTCAATTGCGTCTTGGAAAAGGACATTCGACAGTGAAGAAAGTTGTTACCCCAAGAAGAAACAAATGAAGAGCGGTTCAGACTTGGTCCTAAGAACAAATGGGTGTACACTGACTGCTTGGCCTTCGCGGATGACCTGGACATTTTTGCTGACAACATAGAGTCAGCAGTCAACAATTTCATTAGGCTGTCAGAAATTGCTGAAAAAGTTGGACTCCAGGTCTCTATTCAAAAGACAAAATATATGACGCACATCTGTGATGCGCCTGCATGGATGATCACCAATCTGGGGAAAATCGGATGAGTTAAGAATTTCAGGTATCTCGATCGAGTCATCCAGGAGAATGGATTAGAAGAAGAAGAAGAAGAAATAATTAACGTCAGGATGAGAAAGTTATATCAAGCATACCAATTGACAAAGAATACCTATAACAAAAAGTCTATGAGTATAAGGGCCAAGTTCCGACATTATAATACAGTTGTAGAACCTGAGGGCTTATATGCGTCCGAAACTTTGAACATGAATACACAAGGTCAAGCTAAGCGGCTGGAAAAGCGAGGGCGTAGGATATTAAAGAAAAGCCTAGGTAATAGATGGGTTGATGGACAATGCCGAATGAGGACTTGTACAGCAAGACAGAACCTATCTCAGCATCCATTAATCGGATACGATCGTTATTTTACGGGCATCTCACGGACGATGACCGACTAACAAAAGGACTATGGAGTTTCATCCAATCTAAGAAAACAAGGCCAAGATGGCTCGAAGAATGTGAAATGATCTTAAGCAGATTGGCATCTCAGAGAGAGAAATTCCTGACAGGAACAAATTTAGAAGATTGGTGAACAACTACCAAGGTTTTAAAATGGCATCAACGTCCAAAAGACGGAGATGGCCATTATCCAAAGATCAGAAACAGGCACATCTTGGTGGGCTCAGAAGATACTGGCAGGAAGTCAAAACTGGAACAAGAACAAGAACTAGACACTAAAATAAACTTGGTCGTTACCACGCAGTCCATAGAGGCTCAACTCGATAGTAAAAAAAAATGTAAGAGATGATTACTGACCACCTAAAGAGAGAAAGTCCCGATACCGCCACTTTCTTCGTTTAATAACACTGACACGTAACTTTAATAACGAAAAACCTTACATGAAAGCATGATGCCTGTTTGTGTATGTTCAGAGCCATTCATTTGCGGAGACACACTATAGTAACCTTGCGAAGTATTACATCAACTTAGATACTGAACTTCGGGCCACAAACATTGCATTGCAATTCCTTTTATGTTTGGACAAATGAGTTTCAGGAGTGACAGTGCGTGACTGAAGACCAGCATTTCGACCTACATCTTCATACTAATATCAAAAACCTTATCCGCCGCCAAAATTACCTGCTGTAAAAATCATTAAAAGAGATAAAAAAAAGTAATCTTCCAAAAGAACCATCCCATCCAGAATGAGATTTTCACTCTGCAGCGGAGTGTGCGCTGATACGAAACTTCCTGGCAGATTAAAACTGTGTGTCGGACCGAGACTCGAACTCAGGGCCTTTGCCTTTCGCGGGCAAGTGCTCTACCTGCCAGGAAGTTTCATATCAGCGCACATTCCGCTGCACAGTGAAAATCTCATTCTGGATACATCCCCCCAGGCTGTGGCTAAGCCATATCTCTGCAATATCCTTTCTTTCAGGAGTGCTAGTTCTGCAAGTTTCGCAGGAGAGCTGGTGAAAAGTTTGGAAGGTAAGAGACGAGGTACTGTCAGAATTGAAGCTGTGAGGACGGGGCGTGAGTCGTGCTTGGGTAGCTCAGGTGGTAGAGCACTTGCCCGCGAAAGGCAAAGGTCCCGAGTTCGAGTCTCGGTCCGGCACACAGTTTTAATCTGCCAGGAAGTTTCAGTACCATCCCATGTTGGAATTCATGATAACTTATCAGAAGAACACAACACCGGATTTCCCAGAACCTTCGCTCAGTGATAGAGGGGCCGAAATAAGCGAACATGTGTCTCGGCTTGTCGGCACACACTCGACCGTCTCTTAAAAAACGGCGGTCAAAATTTTCAAGGTAGTTTATATGTCTTTTAGCGCGTAATAAATTTAACCGAAGCAGTGGCTCAGTGGGTAGCGTCGCAGGTTTGCACTTCTGCGCCCCGTGTTCGAAACCAGATTATTGTTTCTATCTTTGTTTTTGTTTTTCAATTACTCATATACGTTTGTAGAATATTACTACAAAAATGTTTTCCAATGTATGTTGAAACAACGTTGTCCTTATTCACCAATTAACTGTCTGTGTGGGGAATGAATAAAAAACAATACATAGAAAATTATTCGAAATTGTTTTAGGTGAAATTCGTGTAGTCTATTTTGATTCATAATCGACCGCAGGTGCCAGCTTTCGGAAAAATGGTCTGCTATGCGTGGCTTGCCACGAAATTATTGCCAACGCGTGAAATCTTCAGTCATGCTAACGACGTTTCTTTCCAGAGTAAGATTTATACGAAGGGAAGTCGCTGTGGCAAACTGCCTGCGCGCGGTGCCCGTCGTGTTCTATGATCGGTATTATCCAAGGGACTGCACTAAATCTTCCTGCTGAATACACAGAACTGATGTAAGCATGAAGTATAAGAACACGAGAATTTAAAAATATTGTAACCCCAGAAAATACCACACACACTTGTATTATATAATAAATATACGACACTTATTGCGAAGGCTCAGTTGTAATTCTACTATTAATAGGACGCCGTTGTACCCCGCAAATTGATAAGAAAGATTCGTGTAGCAGTCTTGCACGGAAATGGGAAGCTGAATGTAAATAAATAAAGTCAATAATCGGGTTTCGAAAGTTCTTCGGTTGAATTAAGGTGTGCTAAAAGGCATATACAGGGTGTATCATAATTAATGGCGTAAACACATACAGGCGAAAGTACACGATACCAGAAGCAAAAAAAAAAAAAAAAAGGTGGTTCAAATGGCTCTAAGCACTATGCGACTTAACTTCAGAGGTCATCAGTCGCCTAGAACTTAGAACTAATTAAACCTAACTAACCTAAGGACATCACACACATTCATGCCCGAGGCAGGATTCGAACCTGCGACCGTAGCAGTCGCGCGGTTCCGGACTGCGCGCCTAGAACCGCTAGACCACCGCGGCCGGTCAGAAGCAAAAAAGTCTCAGTAAACATAGGGTCGAAAATGCTTACCTTAAGAGCTACAAGCAATTTTTCATCTTCGATACTGTGGAACAAATCTCTTCTACTGCATATTTTGGGAAGTGGCAGTATGGACCAAAAGAATAAAAATGGTTCAAATGGCTCTAAGCACTATGGGACTTAACATCTGAGGTCATCAGTCCGTAGAACTTAGAACTACTTAAACCTAACTAACCTAAGGACATCACACACATCCATGCCCGAGGCAGGATTCGAACCTGTGACCGCAGCAGCAGTGCGGTTCCGGACTGAAGCGCCTAGAACCGCTCGGCCACAACGGGCGGCTAACAAGAAAAAAGTCCAGTAAACATGTGCTCTAAAATGCATACCTTAAAAGTTATGAGCATTGGTTCATTAGAAGAGTCATGTTTCAAAGTAGCGAAGATGAAAAGTGCTCGTAGTTCGGCCGGCCGATGTGGCCGAGCGGCTTTAGGCGCTTCAGTCTGGAACCGCGCGACCGCTACGGTCGCAGATTCGAATCCTGCCTCGGGCATGTACGTGTGTGATGTTCTTAGGTTAGTTAGGTTTAAGTAGTTCTAAGTTCTAGGCGACTGATGACCTCAGAAGTTAAGTCGCATAGTGCTCAGAGCCATTTGAGCCAATTTGCTCGTAGTTATTATAGTATAAATTTTAGAGCACATGGTTACTGGACATTTTTTTCTTGTTTCGGTCCATACTGCCATTTCCCAAAATATGGAAATCAAGTAGATTGCAGTAGAAGAGATTTGTTCCACAGTATCGAAGATGAAAAATTGCTCGTAGCTCGTTAAGGTATGCATTTTCGACCCTATGTTTACTCAGACTTTTTTTGCTTCTAGTGTCGTGTACTTTCAACTGTATGCGTTTACGCCATTCATTATGATACACACTGTATATTATGCCGCAAACTTTGTCCGCCGTTTTCTCAGAAGCAGTCGATTATCTACGGATAAGTGAATACACATATTGCCCTAATTTGACCCCTCTTCCACCGAGCAAACCTTCCAGGAAAGCGGGTGATGGCACTTACCGAGTTCTCCGTTAGTGGCAGACAGACGACGCAGGAAAGTAGCCTCAATACGATAAATTAAACGTTCAACATCTTCACGCTACTATGTGAATAAAACAAGACTAAATAAACATTTTCGGAAGTAAGGTATAGAAAACCTTACAATGCAAAGTAAAAATAAGAAGCGCAAATACCTACCTATTACATAACACAAAAGTTATCCGTCAATGTCATCGGAAGGGAACAATGGCAACCACGATCGCCTTTCTCTCTTGCATCCATTTTTCTCTCTCTCTCTCTCTCTCTTTCTCTCTCTCTCTCTCTCTCTCTCTCTCTCTCTCTCTCTCTCTCTCTGTGTGTGTGTGTGTGTGTGTGTGTGTGTGTGTGTGTGTGTGTCCACGCGTTATTTCAACTCTGCAATTTGTAGTGAGTGGGACAGTATTATCAACTGGCAAGTAAAATAAATAAATGAATGCATATACGGACAGACAAACTTCAGTGTACCTGAAGTAATCGATGACTTCATCTAAATGTGAAGTTATCTGACGCCTACGGACCCGTGATCGTGATTTTACATTGCGCTGAAGTTAAGGGACAATACGCGGATACACCGGTAGTTTCTCGTAAGAGTCGACAGGCGCATTTTCTGTGGTACGGCGGCTGATAACTGTAATTTAGTCGTTTCTCCATGTTTTGATGCAGTTCCCCTGTAAGCAGAGTTTTCCCCCCGTCTCATAGTGCGTTCAGTATCGACAGAAGCGGCCGGTTCCTTTCTCCTTGAAAGCAACGTGTTCCGTAAAACACTTTTTTGGCGATCATTCGATGAAGCCAACACAGATTAATCTAGTGCGGTACTGGGTTTAAACCCACGTGCTTGATGTCTCGTTCGGCGCGCCTACCTTGCCCCGCTTGGCCCATCCCGAGTGCCAGGCAGCGGCCTGCTGTCAGCCTGCTACACCTCCAAAACGCAGTCACCGGTGGAGTGCTGCAACTGTTCGTGTTTTACTAACCGTCTTAAAACACATCACTAAATCCAAGCGAGACTAATCTAAGACTTATCCAGCCAATAGGCACGGGGGCTTCAAGTTAACAAAAAGTATCTAGTTTGCAACGAGAAATAGGCCTGTGTAATTCGTAGACACTTGAAAAGCAATTTTCCCAAACGCCAATGCATTCGTGTTTTAAAAAGAGGCTATAAGATGAACATCAGTTAAAGTCAAACACTGGTAGTCAAATGAATTTTAATTAAATCAGGCGGTATTGTGGGAATCAAAAAATGATACGTTAATAGTAGTTGATATTTTGCTGTTTGGTCACCAAATTAACTGACGATAACCGAAGCAAGAAAGGATATGCAGACCGGTAATAGCGATGAAAGTATTATTCAAACAGAAAAGTTTGTTAATACATAATATACAAATGTAAGTGACGGGAAGTCTTCTGTGGAGGTATTTGTCTGGAACGTAGCTCTGTACAGGCGTGAAAAGTGGATATTAGGCAGTATATTATTAGGGAATAGGAGCTTGAAATGTGGTGCTACAGAACAATAGTGGCGACTACATGGGTAAATCGAGAAACTGATGGGAGGTAGTAAACCTAATTGGAGAAAAAAAGGAAATTTGGAAATTTGTGGTATGGTCTTATGGGACCAAACTGCTGAGGTCATCGGTCCCTAAGCTTACACACTACTTAATCTAACTTACGCTAAGATCGCTAAGAACACACCCATGCCCGAGGAAGGACTCGAACCTAAGACGGGAGGAGCCGCGCGGACCGTGACAAAGCGCCTCAGGTCGCGCGGCCGAGGCCGAGGAAGGAAAACAAAAAAAGGGAAATGTGTAGTAAAAATTGACTAAAAGGAGGAGACCAAAGCCCGCTGGTTCAAGTGGAAGCAAGCCTCAAGATTTATGCCGAGATGAAGAGGCCTGCACAAGATGAACTACCGTGACGAGCTGCATCAAACCAGTCTTCGGACTGAAGGACGTAACAACAACAAAAACAGAGGTATGATGCCTCTTTTATTCATGAAGCACCTTTAGTGGCTTGTAATACATGTTTGTTTTTATTTGTACAATAAATGCATTACGGACCACATTATTTGAACACTTCACTTGCACTTTGTACTTTGTACAGTGAACAGTGTGTCTACAGTGTGTAATGTTGTCGACTGCTAGTGAGTGTTTGTCTTTCCTCTTCTGTTCTTGTTTTGCGTAGGTGTGGTTCGAGGTCGCTCTCGTTCATTCATCAGTCTTCTGACTGGTCTGATGCGCTCCGCCACGAATTCCTCTCCTGTGTCAACCTCTTCATCTTAGAATAACAGCTGCAACTTACATCTTCAGTTATTTGCTGGATGTATTCCAGTCTTTGTCTCCTTCTACAGTGCCTTCCTCTACAGCTTGCTATCGTACCATGCAAGTTATTCCATTGTGTCTTAACAGATATTCTACCATCCTGTCCCCTGTTCTTGTCAGTGTTGTCCATTCATTTCTTTCCTCGCCATTTCTGCGCAGAACCTCCTCATCCCGTACCTTACCAGTCCAACTAATTTATGTAGAACCACATATCAAATGCTTCGATCCTCTTCTGTTCCGGTTTTCCCACAGTCCATGTTTTGTTTGATACTAGTCGACTTCCCCCGGCCAGGAATGCCCTTTTTGCCACCGCTAGTCCACTTGCTACACCCGTCATGGGTTATTTTGCTGCCCACGTAGCAGAATCCCTTACCCTCGGCTACTTCGCTATTCACAACAGTGATGCAAAGTTTCTCGCTATTCTCGTTTCTGCTACCTCTCATTACTTTCGTCTTTCATCGATTTACTCTCAACCCATTTTCTACACTCATTAGACTGTTGATTCCATTCAGCAGATCGTGCAATTCTTCTTCGCTGTCACTAAGGATGTCAGTATCACTGGCGACTTATCACGGTAGGTGGATCAAAACAAAATGTCCAGACGCTCTGTGACCAAAATGGTACTGAAACAGAGGATGACAGAGTAAAGGCCGAAGTACTAAATGTCTTTTTCCAAAGCTGTTTCACAGAGGAAGACTGCACTGTAGTTCCTTCTTTAGATTGTCGCACAGATGACAAAATGGCAGATATCGAAATAGATGACGGATAGAAAAACAATTAAAATCACTCAAAAGAGGAAAGGCCGCTGGACCTGATGGGATACCAGTTCGATGTTACACAGAGTACGCGAAAGAACTTGCCCCCCCCCCCCCCTTCTTACAGCGGTGTACCGTAGTTCTCTAGAAGAGTGTAACGTTCCAAAGGATTGGAAAAGGGCACAGGTCATCCCCGTTTTCAAGAAGGGACGTCGAACAGATGTGCAGAACTATATGTCTAACGTCCATCACTTATAGAATTCTGGAACACGTATTACGTTCGAGTATAATGACTTTTCTGGAGACTAGAAATCTACTCTGTAGGAATCAGCATGGGTTTCGAAAAACACGGTCGTGTGAAACCCAGCTCGCGCTATTCGTCCACGAGACTCCGAGGGCCATAGACACGGGTTGACAGGTAGATGCCGTGTTTCTTGACTTCGGCAAGGCGTTCGATACAGTGCCCACAGGCGTTTAATGAACAAAGTAAGAGAATATGGACTGTCAGACCAATTGTGTGATTGGATTGAAGAGTTCCTAGATAACAGAACGCAGCATGTCATTCTCAATGGAGAGAAGTTTTCCGAAGTAAGAGTGGTTTCAGGTGTGCCGCAGGGGAGTGTCGTAGGACCGTTGCCGTTCACAATATATATAAATGACCTTGTGGATAACATCGGACGTTCACTGAGGCTTTTTGCGGATGATGCTGTGGTATATCGAGTGGTTGTAACAATGGAAAATTGTACTGAAATGCAGATACATCTGCAACGAATTGACGCATGGTGCCGGGAATGGCAATTGAATCTCAATGTAGACGAGTGTAATGTGCTGCGAATACGTAGAAAGAAAGATCCCATATCATTTAGCTACAAAATAACAGGTCAGCAACTGGAAGCAGTTAATTCCATAAATTATCTGGGAGTAGGCATTAAGAGTGATCTAAAATGGAACGACCATATAAAATTAATCGTCGGTAAAGCAGATGCGAGACTGAGATCCATTGGAAGAATCCTAAGGAAATGCAGTACGGAAACAGAGGAAGTAGGTTACAGTACGCTTGTTCGGCCACTGCTTGAATACTGCTCACCGGTATGGGATCCGTTCCAGATAGGGTTGATAGAAGAGATAGAGAAGATCCAACGGAGAACAGCGCGCTTCGTTACAGGATCATTTAGTAATCGCGAAAGCATTACGGAGATGATAGATAAACTCCGGTGGAAGACTCTGCAGGAGAGACGCTCACTAGCTCGGTACGGGCTTTTGTTGAAGTTTCGAGAACATACCTTCACCGAAGAGTCAAGCAGTATATTGCTCCCTCCTACGTATATCTCGCGAAGAGACCATGAGGATAAAATCAGAGAGATTAGAGCCCACGCAGAGGCATACCGACAATCTTTCTTTCCACGAACAATGCGAGACTGGAATAGAAGGGAGAACCGATAGAGGTACTCAAGGTAACCCCGTCACACACCGTCAGGTGGCTTGCGGAGTATAGATGTAGATGTAGATCCATTCACCTTGAATTTTAATTCCACTCTTGGCTCATTTTATTTCCGTAATTGCTTCTTCCATGCACAGAATGAACTGTATGGTCGGAAGACTACATCCTTGTAACACCGTCTTTAACCCGGGCACTTCCTTGATTCAGAAGCAACTAAGGGACGACGGAAAACGGAAAAAGCGCTTGTGTCATTCAGCTATTTTATTTTTTAAAGTGTCCTCTGTCGTGACGCTGTAATGTCTGGGTTCTCCGAAATACCAACAGGGGTACCATTACGAGTTGTTAAAACAACTCCTGAACCAGCGGAAAGAAGAGGTGGGACAGTGGTACAGTGTGGCCCACCCCCCTCTCTCGTGCGCGGAGCGGCGTCCGGTAGGAGGGTCCTTGTGACGTCAGGCGGTACGGCGCGGTAGAGGCGACCGCCAGCCGGGCACAGTGTGCGGCCTTCGTCTGCGCAGCGCGCCTCGCCAGCACCACCGAGGAGCACGCGGGACATCACCGGACAGGACAGGACAGGACAAGGTGGCGAAGCGGGCGGCCCGGACACCTGCAGCCCACCAACTCTGCCGTGAGTCTCGTGTCGTGTCGTGTCCTCCGTGCCTGGGGCGCTCGCTCACTCTCTCTCGTCACAGACACGTACCAGATATCAACTGTGTGTTTCACTTTATCAGGTCTCCCATTTTGATACATCTTCATTTCTAATTAAGAAACAAATTGATTTAAGAAACAGTAACATCATATTTTATTACCACGAAATTATTTACATCTGTATCTACATGGCTACTTAACTGCATGGCAGAAGGTACATCGAACCGCCTTCACAGTACTTCTCTGTCATTCTGTTATCAAACAGAACGTTCTCCTTATGTACGTCGGCATCAACAAAATATTTTCGCATTCGGAAGAGAAAGTTGGTGATTGATATTCCATGAGGAGGTCCACCGCAACGAGAAAAGCCTTTGTTTTACTGGCGTCCATCCCAAATCCTGTCTCACGTCCCTTACACTCTCTACTATATATCTCGATAATACAAATTGTGCTGTCCTTCTTTGAACTTTCTCGATTTACTCCGTTAATCCTGTCCGGTAAGGTTCCCACACCTCGCAGCAGGACTTCAACCGAGGACGGACAAGCGTAGTGTAGGCAGTCTCTCTAGTATATCTGTTGCATCTTCTAAGTGTTTTGCCGATAAAACACCGTCTTTGGTTCACCTTCCCCAAACACTGTCTCCTTTTCTTTCCAACTTAGTTATTCGTAATTATAAATCCTAGGTATTTAGTTGAATTTACGGCCTTTAGATTTGATAGATCGTGTAACCGAAGTTTAACAGATTTCGTTTAGCACTCATATGGACGACCTCACACTTTTATTTATTTAGGGCTAATCGTTTTGCAGTTTGTTTTGATCTTCTGATAACTTAATAAACGATAAACGATAGCTTCATCTGGAAAAATAGCCTAAAACAGCTGCTCAGATTGCCTCCTAAATCGTTTATATGACGTCAGAAATTTCTTCGGTTTTTCTCGACGACTTCCCACCAGTTACTACGAAGTGTGATCTCTCTGACAGGAAGTCACGAATCCAGTCGCATAACTGAGGCGACATTCCATGCTCACGCAGTTTGATTACAAGCCGCTTGTGAGGTGCGTTGTCAAAAGCTTCAGAAAATCTAGAAATAAGGAATCAATTTAGTGTCAGACACTGGTGTTTCTTCAGCTTTTAGCTTAAGTGTCGAACTACGACTCTAGGCGCTCAGTCCGGAACCGCGCGACTGCTACGTCGCAGGTTCGAATCCTGCCTCGGGCATGGATGTGTGTGATGTCCTTAGGTTAGTTAGGTTTAAGTAGTTCTAAGTTCTAGGGGACTGGTGACCTCAGATGCTAAGTCCCATAGTGCTCAGAGCCCTTTGAACCATTTGAACTACGACTACGTGGAGAATAACAAACCGTGGAAGGATCGGATTTGCGTAAACTTGGGCGTTCGTTCAAGTTGTGCGAAAAGACTAATGAGCCAAATGTCATCCACTTTTTGAAATGAATGTAACACATAAATTTAAGACAACACTTCCAGTCCTCCTTATCAAGTTGCAGCGCTGCTTCAGATGTTGGTTCTAGAGTTGGGTCCCCACACTATTTTGCGATGTTGCATTCTTACATGTATAGTGTTGATCAGGTAACTTCGTAGGTATCAGCACTGAACTGTATGCTGATTTCTTTTTCTTCATTACAGGCTAGCTTTAGCTCATTAGGAAAGTGTGTTAAGAAAAAAAAATTCGATACGTGGGATAGTTTCCGAGTTAATTAGCATTGCATTTAGCCAATCAGGTCGTTGCACACGCACAGTCAAGCACTCGCACGCGCTGAAAATGCGGTAATGTTCAGACATGTGTGGGTCCGAGAGGTGTGACTCTGCTCATTACCAGTTAACATGTGCCTTTTTCGGATCTGATCAGTTTAAGCTACCTGACCAAAAGATACGTTTCGTTGGGTATGAAGAAACCACACGCTTTAAATTACGCGCGCAACGACCTCATGGCCTAACTTCAATGCTAATTAAATCTGTAACGGCGCAACATATCGATTTTTTTTATTAATAGTTATATCGCAGTATCACATATCCTGCAACACACTTACAAGCTTTTCCGACGGTTTCTGACCATCCTGCGTGTCTATCGATACATGCAACATACGGAAGGAAATTAGCAAATAATGTCAACAGTTGCAATTTTCAGGAGGAGCACACTCAAGAACACTTTAACGCAAAACAATGCTTCTATTAAAGCGTTTAAGTTGAACTACACTTCATGCAAACAGAGGAGGACAGTCTTACGCTTAGGAGGGGAAATGCAGGAGAGAGGAAAAGGTATTCCAGTGTACCCGACAAGCAAAGGGATTTCAGACGGCGCCAGCATCCTTACGAAGATGTAAGCGGGTTTATCTTACGAGCATAGCCAGATGAAACGTACAATTTGGTCGTAAACTGTAGCTTCACTCGTAAGATGATGTTCACAGATCGTTAGACAAATTCCAGACGCAATTGCACATTACAGATAAGCAGTTCATCGTTTGATACAATACTAAGGCTCTTCCACTGACACTATTTCCACACACAAAATACGTTTAGAAAATGCTCCACATTACGTTCCTTCATTTTCAGCAGCCGTATCTGCGTCAGTTGAGTCACTTTCGTCTACACTTGCAGAATCAGTATTATTTCTAACACTATGACTGTCACTATTCGAGTCTGTGCTACTTCCCGCATTTATGATCGTCTTCAGCGTTTGGCCTAGTAAACCATCACTTGAAATATACTGCTCTTCAATTTTACTTACGTGCTCACAGCATTTTTCCTAGTCTTCTTTTGTTATAGAAGCAGTTTGTTCATTTATCGGTGTTAATAACGTATCTATTCTGAAGGACACACTACATTCAAAAACGTCATTCTTGACTCTTGCCACATCAGCACTAAAGGATTCGACTCTGGACGATATGGATAAGGCCGGCCGCTGTGGCCGAGCGGTTCTAGGCGCTTCAGTCCAGAACTGCACGACTGCTAAGGTCGCAGGTTCGAATCCTGCCTCGGGCATGGGTGTGTGTGTGATGTCCTTAGGTTAGTTAGGTTTAAGTATTTCTAAGTTCTAGGGGACTGATGACCTCAAAAGTTAAGTCCCATAGTGCTTAGAGCCGTTTGAACCATTTTTGATATGGGGGGAGTCTTAACACAGTATGATCATGTCCTTTTTGTAAGTTATGTGGCCTGGTTTGTTCATTTTCATCAATGAATACGACTATGGCATTAGTGTGTCCTTGCAGAAAGGAATTCCCTTATCTGTTAACCAGAGCATCATTTCTCACGTCGTGACATTTGATATTAGAGCGCGAGTCAGTTGTTTTTGTGGTAATGGGCGTTACCTATAACAAGGACCATATGTATTAGGTAATGATCTGTGCCTGAGCCACTTTAGATAACCTGAGAAGTCCATGTCGTTGTAATAACCCACTTTTTTGTGGACAAATTTAAACCTTACGTAGGCATTCGGTACAAAACTGTCCTCTCCGCCAGCGTCGATGATGATAATTCTGCTTCTTTTCGAAACAGGTTTCAACAGACGCTGTAGTGATTGCAATTCCATCCGTAACGATACTGCGTGCAAGTATGAACATGAATCTCGTCCATATACACAACTGGATGACACCCACGTCACCCTGGTTCTAATTGGTTCCTGGGGAACTTCTCGGTCATTCGCCGTCTCCTTCCAACTAGATCCTAGCGCGAAGAATTTTACAAAGTGTGTTAATACATCGTTCGAAATTTTTTGAACTCTGTAAATTTCTCCGAATTTCTTTTAAAGTAGGTCTTTTTTACCCGTAATGTAGAAATTATTCACCACTTTAGAATTGTCCACTGGGCCTTTCTTAATGAGGTGTTGAATTTGTCTAGAATTCACCTGCCTGGACGCTTTCCAAATGGTTCAAATGGCTCTAAGCAATATGGGATTTAACATCTGAGGTCATAAGTCCCCCCGGGACTTAACATCTGAGGTCGTAACTCCCCTAGACTTAGAACTACTTAAACTTAACTAACCTAAGTACACCACACGCCGGCCGATGTGGCCGAGCGGTTCTAGGCGCTCCAGTCTGGAACCGCGCGACCGCTACGGTCGCAGGTTCGAATTCTGCCTCGGGCGTGGTTGTGTGTGCTGTCCTTAGGTTTAAGTAGTTCTAAGTTCTAGGGGACTGATGACCTCAGCAGTTGAGTCCCCGCCGGCCACGGTGGCCGTGCGGTTCTAGGCGCTGTAGTCCGGAACCGCGGGAACTGCTACGGTCGCAGGTTCGAATCCTGCCTCGAGCATGGATGTGTGTGATGTCTTTAGGTTGGTTAGGTTTAAGTAGTTCTAAGTTCTAGGGGACTGATGACCTACGATGTTAAGTCCCATAGTGCTCAGAGCCATTTGAGTTAAGTCCCATAGTGCTCAGAGCCATTTTAACCATTTTTTGACACCACACACATCCATGCCCGAGGCAGGATTCGAACCTGCGACCGTAGCAACAGCGCGGCTCCGGAGTGAAGCGCCTAGAACCGCTCGGCCACAACGGCCGGCGGGCTCTTTCCAGTTCTCTCTTAATTCACCGAACGAAAGCAAACAATTCACCAGTTGCATCGGCCACTCGTTTCAATGGAGCACCTGGAACAGCATTTTTCTTCATGTACTGGCAAACATGCAACCATTTCGCGCGTTTGACTAGAAGAACTTTGTCCTTTAACTTGCTTTGTACTGATGGCATGTCCAGCTTCGAATGTGTTTTCCCAGAGCGTATGCCGATGGAGCACTCCGCTTGACTCGATGACAACACGTCTTATACTGGCGATCGACTGAAAGGGTTCTACTGTGCATCTCGTTTACCGTGTATATCCTAGCTTAAACTATATTTTCTTATGACGTTTGCCAACAGTTCGATTTGACATTAGTAGCAATACTCCGAAACAACTGCAGTGGAAAGAAATAATCCACTTCACCCTTTGCACATCCTAGCAATGGCTCAACATGGAGTTAAGTACACGTCCATGAAACTCTGATATATACCCCAGGAAATAAAATGTCTGATAGCAAAAATACTTTTTAAGAATCAAGCAAATAGTGACGTACTGTATGTGTAAATGGGCATCATATCACCGTATACAATCCTACTTAATAAATCTGTCCAACTACTGTAAAGGAAACACTTTTGAGTTCATAACCTTGACTGTATGAGCAACGGAACTTCTAACTTATTACGATTATTACGTATTCTTTCGACCCATAGATGTGGCTTTTCTCAACATCTTGTCTCTTTTTTCTGGTTTTTTTTTCCGCTCGAACGAAGAGCCAATTCCATTAACCACTGTTGGATTGGCAGTACATGTACTGACCTCTTAATATGGATGTGAGTGAGAGTGGGGTATCATTTCCTTGCAATTGCGTAGCAGCAGTGGACAAAATATGTTATGTATAACTAAATTCCAGTACTAAGCACTGTAAAAAACTGTTGAATATCCTGCAGTGCACTCTTGGAAAATCCTATTGCGCGCGGCTAACCAAAGCCTTCCACCAGCCAGTAGCCCTACATAGAGCGTAATACACATAACTACATCGCGTGTATTATGTGTAACTGTATCTAGCTGATTGCTTCTGTGTTATTTTCTTGGTAATTATTACCGAGACAACAGGAAGAGAGGGGAAGAAATTAGCTGCAGCTAGCACTTTCGAATAGCGCCAAAGACTCCGCCAACATGGGCTTCTCTCTCGTCCAGGAATCGCAACCAAAAGGGTTACACACTCTCACACCACACACTGCGGAGAAGCCTGAGATTTGCCTTAGGACACTGAGGCATATTCTGGTGGTCCATAACTGTGTGCCGCCATCTCAGCTTCGCTTGCTGACAGCATTCTGGCAATGAAAATTTCTTTTACAAACAGGTTTCGAACTGGGTATCTACGTTATGACATTAACGCGCTACCGCATGTTAGTGATCTCTGCTGGCGAGACGATCAAATCATATCAAGTATTACGACGACGACGACGACGACGACGACACACCGTACGTAGCGTACATGCCTATACGATTGAAGAAGGCACGAAGCTTTTATAGTGCGTGATTTAAGTGAGATGTATTAATGCACGCTCCAACAGCGTCCACTATATCCTCAAGGCAAGGTGGTTTCCATCAATGTCAATGCAGTATTCAGTGACTCGGCACATCAAGCTCTTCCCTCATTTTCACGCTTCAATACATTCCAACCTGCAGCAGTGAGAAAGCAGTATGCGTGAGCTTCGTTGCCAGTTGTTTCATGACAGACCCTGCGTGACACTATTAGCCTTTCCACCAGCGCAAGTGAGGGCAATTTCCAGGAAATGCCGGAAGTCACTTAATTTACCTACAGTGATTATATATAGTTACACATTTTCATACTTCGATAAAACAAATCTTTCATTATTTGCACACATCCCGGGTAAATACTGTGCGTTACGTACATTCCGAAAGGTTGGAGAAGTACTGGCATGGATGATACTTTTCACTAGGGTGTCGGTGCTTTCAATGCTTTAGAGAACGAAGAGTAATGAGTAGACAAGTTATGATTTATGACACAGATTTATGATATAGATTTTATGAATTTTCAACGGATACTTACCAGCCAGTTATAGGTAAGATATATGAGCTTGAAAAAGTCTTCAAAATTCCAGAATGGAAAAACTCAGGTAACTGACAGATATCTTAGGTATTACATTACGTTACAATTTATTACAATATTTCTTCATGCCACAGATATCTCTTATTCTGTTTCTTCTCTCTTCTGAAACCTCCCTATGTGCAACACGTATCTGCTAGGCCTGTTTGCAGAAAGCCTGCACAAGCGAGAAAATAAATCCTGGTCCCTTGAACTCTCGTTTAGCCCCGTTCGAATATATCCCGTATACTGTTATATGGATATTAAGAAATAATTAGCGAGCATCAGCTGCAGAACAAACACTTAGGTTAACATTAAATTTAGGAAAGACGCGCTGCACGGCATCTCAAGTTTTAGTTCTGAAAATTTTTTGTGTGCGCATGGAGACCTAAATCAGTTCCACCGTAGTACGGATATGTTCAGTTGCAGCAGCTGAAACTTTAACGAGGTAGAAAGTTTCGTGTAATCTTCAGATTTACCTGTCGTGCTTTCCTTCATGAGTTCGAATGGTTCAAATGTCTCTGAGCACTATGGGACTTAACATCTGTGGTCATCAGTCCCCTAGAACTTAGAACTACTTAAACCTAACTAACCTAAGGACATCACACACATCCATGCCCGAGGCAGGATTCGAACCTGCGACCGTAGCGGTCGCGCGGTTCCAGACTGAAGCGCCTAGAACCGCTCGGCCACACCGGCCGGCTCCTTCATGAGTGCAATCGTTACACAGTGCTGCCCGTGCAAATACAAAGACAAATTTAAATTGTTAAAATGAAAACTTATTTACCATCACACGTATTTATTGGAAACAACACAAAATATACTCGTCACTGTTATTGTTACACTGTTACAATAGTTCAGAAAGTGGTGCTACATCTTTATACGTACTAATACTACGTCTTTCTGATTGCCTCTGATGTCAAAGTGTCGCAGTATCTTCCTCTGCAGGTCATTAAGAAGCACTGCAGACTGTGCGATGAAAGTAATTGAAGTCTTGTAACTGTTTAAGCTAATGAAAGGTCCCATATTTTAATAAGTGAGAAACGTAGTTAAGTTCCTGGTAACTCTTGACGCTTGTAAAAGATGACATATTTTAAAAATTTGCGTATCTGGCGTATGTTATTTGATATATACATTTGCTACAATAACCTATTCACATCACTTAATATGGAACAGCACTTTAGGAGCTAAACAAATCATTTCAGTAAAATCTTTTCAGAGAAACTCGCACAAATCACTGAAATGACTACGTTACGAGTGAAAACACTGAAATGTCACACACGAGCTGCATACCTACCTGCTGACCCTCGCACTAATCTAATAGTTCCCGGAAATTGTTCTGGGAAGCGTTCAAAGCTATAGAGCTCTTTTAGGAGTCCGTGATGATAATTAACACCATTTTCCGTTTATCACTCGCTTCACTGCCGATAATTGCTGGGGGAAAACACCCTGCATGGTTCGTTGCACATACCTAGGAGCTCTTTGCGCTAAATCCGAAGATCATCAGAGCGAAACAATGTGTAGTGTTATTCGTGCGACTAAGCGACACGTTAACAGTTCTCTGTCAAGGAATGAACCTCGTAACATATTATTAGTATAAGCAGTGGTATAGACATCTAATAATAACGTTACACAGTAAGATTACGAAAATAGGTTTAGCGGGGATATACTACATATGTCACTGAGCGATATGCTACAGTAGCGAAGTACCGGGCTTGCATTCATGAGAATTCAATTTCGCGGCCTGATCATCCAAATACAGGCTTTCCTTAGTTTCCCTGAATCGCTTAAAGACAACTGTCGGGACGGTTCCTCTAAAAGCACGCGACCAGTTTCCTTCTAAAGCCTGATCCTACCCAAGGTTGCACTCCGCCTCTGATGACATCGTAGCCGATGGGCCCCCTCCTTAAAATACACTCCTGGAAATGGAAAAAAGAACACATTGACACCGGTGTGTCAGACCCACCATACTTGCTCCGGACACTGCGAGAGGGCTGTACAAGCAATGATCACACGCACGGCACAGCGGACACACCAGGAACCGCGGTGTTGGCCGTCGAATGGCGCTAGCTGCGCAGCATTTGTGCACCGCCGCCGTCAGTGTCAGCCAGTTTGCCGTGGCATACGGAGCTCCACCGCAGTCTTTAACACTGGTAGCATGCCGCGACAGCGTGGACGTGAACCGTATGTGCAGTTGACGGACTTTGAGCGAGGGCGTATAGTGGGCATGCGGGAGGCCGGGTGGACGTACCGCCGAATTGCTCAACACGTGGGGCGTGAGGTCTCCACAGTACATCGATGTTGTCGCCAGTGGTCGGCGGAAGGTGCACGTGCCCGTCGACCTGGGACCGGACCGCAGCGACGCACGGATGCACGCCAAGACCGTAGGATCCTACACAGTGCCGTAGGGGACCGCACCGCCACCTCCCAGCAAATTAGGGACACTGTTGCTCCTGGGGTATCGGCGAGGACCATTCGCAACCGTCTCCATGAAGCTGGGCTACGGTCCCGCACACCGTTAGGCCGTCTTCCGCTCACGCCCCAACATCGTGCAGCCCGCCTCCAGTGGTGTCGCGACAGGCGTGAACGGAGGGACGAATGGAGACGTGTCGTCTTCAGCGATGAGAGTCGCTTCTGCCTTGGTGCCAATGATGGTCGTATGCGTGTTTGGCGCCGTGCAGGTGAGCGCCACAATCAGGACTGCATACGTCCGAGGCACACAGGGCCAACACCCGGCATCATGGTGTGGGGAGCGATCTCCTACACTGTCCGTACACCACTGGTGATCGTCGAGGGGACACTGAATAGTGCACGGTACATCCAAACCGTCATCGAACCCATCGTTCTACCATTCCTAGACCGGCAAGGGAACTTGCTGTTCCAACAGGACAATGCACGTCCGCATGTATCCCGTGCCACACAACGTGCTCTAGAAGGTGTAAGTCAACTACCCTGGCCAACAAGATCTCCGGATCTGTCCCCCATTGAGCATGTTTGGGACTGGATGAAGCGTCGTCTCACGCGGTCTGCACGTCCACCACGAACGCTGGTCCAACTGAGGCGCCAGGTGGAAATGGCATGGCAAGCCGTTCCACAGGACTACATCCAGCATCTCTACGATCGTCTCCATGGGAGAATAGCAGCCTGCATTGCTGCGAAGGGTGGATATACACTGTACTAGTGCCGACATTGTGCATGCTCTGTTGCCTGTGTCTATGTGCCTGTGGTTCTGTCAGTGTGATCATGTGATGTATCTGACCCCAGGAATGTGTCAATAAAGTTTCCCCTTCCTGGGACAATGAATTCACGGTGTTCTTATTTCAATTTCCAGGAGTGTATTTCTCCTCTGTCAACGGCGAGACGTTGTGGATTCGACCATTTGATCTGATCAACGGTGCGTTTACTTGGTGCAGAGTAAGGCAAGTCAGAGTCATCCTTTTAACACTTTGAGAGAGTTCACGTTATGTGGAAACACCTTGTAAATCAGCTTCACCTCAAGTCAACGCTGTGCAGCCGTTCTGCATCCACACGGTGTCACCTACCACGATAAATTTGGGCTATGTTATCAGTTTCTCTTGTCACGGCACTGTCACGTCTGCAGTTAGCGGATGCCTTTGTTATTTAGTAACGGGCGGCCCCACTTATTGCTCTTCACCGAACACGTTGCTGCAAACCAACTCTCCTCGACCGTTAGCGACAAACAAATAAGCTCTGTTGCAAATTCGTGCTACGTTTGAGCAGCGCCAGGCGTGAGATAGGAGGAAGAAACCCACAGTCAAAGTTGTAAAAGCTCATTTCTAATGCCGAACCCAATCGTCGTCGTCGTCGTCGTTTTCTTGTATTAGAAACACTTTAGGACCACCCGTTTTGAAATAGACAGCGACTACAAATTATTCCACAGTTTCATCAGAACTGAACTTCCATTTATCGTAAAGTCTGAGGGACCAACCTTAGGAGATTTTGCACGGATCTTATGCACACCATGTTACTAATTCAACAGGTATCCAGAGCGCAGCTGTGCACAGGTTGCGAGACAGGTCTCAGTAAAATCAAGGTTTCTGATCCCCGTACGGCCATCAAAATTTAGTTTTCTATGCTTTCTGCCAATCAGCAAACCAACTGCTGGGTTCTTTCCTGTGACTACCGCGCAGTCTATTTCCTTACGTATCCTCCCCCAAGCCTAGCTCGCACCTCGTCTCCCTAAAGACCTGATCGTCGACAAGATGTTGAATCCTAACGTTCCTTCTTTTCTAGGAGTAAAGTCGCATTCTCGTCAACCCCCTGCCTCCCTGACATGGGTTTGGTACGTCTTCTTCATTGCTGTGGTAAGCCACCTACTCAATTCCGGCAACGGCGCTGCATTGAGTCGGGTTAAAGTATGTCCTTTATGAGGCTACACAGACATAAATCACATGCAGATATGCTGCAAGGGGTACAGCCATTTTTAAAAGATGGTGTGTCGGTCGACCTGGCACGTGTCGATATGTGAACACCTGGAAGCTAATGTGACCAAGTGCTATCTTGTTGGAAGGTTAACCCTTGCTGCTCCTCCCTCCGGCGTAAGGTGTGACATTAACGATCGTCCCTTCAGGCTCCGCTACACTGTCACTGTTCGTATGATAGTTTTCTTGGTTAACGAGACAGCGACAGCGCGATCTATCTCGGATGACTGTGTACAGACTTTGTGACAGCTGCTGTTCCTGCATGTTCCTTCACGATACTTACAGGTTCGTTCTGGCGAATCCCCCTCCATTTCCGCAGTGTCCACAAAGTTGCTCGACTGTGAAATATCGTTAAGGTGGTTTCCCTTTTTTTCACACAACGATTCTCAGTGGTTCTCCAACAGTCTTCACATACTGAAGTTGGTACTTGCGAAGAGATGGATGCAGACTCCGAGGAAACCTTAAGTGTACCTTCACTTAACGTTGACTTACCGCCACGCCGGCCGTTGTGACCGAGCGGTTCTAGGCGCTTCAGTCTGGAACCGCGCGAACGCTACGGTCGCAGGTTCGAATCCTGCCTCGGGTATGGATGTGTGTGATGTCCTTAGGTTAGTTACGTTTAAGTAGTTCTAAGTTCTAGGGACTGATGACCTCAGATGTTAAGTCCCATAGTGCTCAGAGCCATTTGAACTTTCTGCCACGTCCTTTTCTTTGACATCGAATTAACGTCGCTCGAGGAACAAGACCACCAAATTCCGGTCCACACGTTCGCCTAACGGAAGAAACACTGTCTCTTTGCCGCTATTCAATCAGGTGCAACATGTGGTGTGTGGATAACGCAGTCATGTTTTCTTGGTTAACGATGACACTGACAGCGCGAAATCGTTGTCGTCGTCGTCGTCGTCGTCGTCGTCGTCTCTGTTTCTGCGATAAGCACTAGTTGAAGTGTCAACGTTTCATAAACATTCCCCATCGAGTTGTATGTGTGTTTTTATTTACAGTGTTATCGAACAGTGGCTCCAAATGGCACACGATTTATTCTAAAGACTAGTTTGAAGTAGGCGTTGCTTACGGCCAGGCTGAATTCATGTGTGTAATTCTGATCCAAGCAGCTATTTAACTGGCGTCACGAGGCTGAGTGCAGTTCCAGTCCTCTCACGAAGGAAAAAAAATCTCTAACAGTAACAGGAAACGAACCCGGGTCCTCCGCATGAGAGACCGACGTGCTGATCACTCGGTTACGGACGTAGACTCGAAGATTCACTCCGGACACAAATTTTTATACTACCCGACAATGACCAGTGATGAGTCGAAAACAGTCGACAGAATATATGAAACTTTCTGGAAATAGAGTTTGATTACATTGTACTGCAACAGTCTTACAATAAGCAACGATACAACAAGTTACATGCTTACATTTTTTTTAATTATTCGGTAATTTAAATGATCCTATCGCATCGCGATGCCTGACAGTATGGCATTCTAAGGAATAGGGTTTGAGCGAAAATTTACGACAAGTTACAACTGTGTGTCAGACCAGAATTGGAACCAGGATTGTTGCTATTCGCACAGAGCGCGCTAACAATTGTACTAGTCGAATAAGCATCGCGGACCGGCTCAAAGTTTTAGCATCTCGGTTATCAAATTCCGTACCTTCCAAGCTCCAACAACATACTCTCAATACGCTGCAAAACTAGTAACGGCGAGAAAGAACTACTGTCTTTGCTGTCTTACTGAGACGACATTTTTTGTTTTTTAGTATAGACTGCGGTATACACTTAACGCAAGTCACAAGAGTGTGCTGGATTAACGACTCGAAATCGTGACTTGAACAATTATGGCGGTGAATAAGTGACAGTCCTAGATTAACTCTCCTCGTCGACAGTTGCACAAATTGTCCACTTTGCGAATGGCAGCTATTCGGATTCACGTTACGGTCTGTCACAAAGTTTTTCCAACTCATCACAAACGTTCATGGCAACCTATACTCTGATAGATAGTAGAAAAACCTAAGGTCAGCCTTACAGCGTCTTCTTAGGAAACTGTCAAGCAGCGAAGGGACTTTCCGGGGAAAAAAAGGCCAGCAAAGAATGCAGTCTATACTGTGTTTGTCCGACATCGAGTGATGTGCGACATATGAAGTCGTTCACTATTGCAAGTTCCGGTTTCATGTTCTCAAGTGCGTGATGACAGCGGCAGGGCACTGTCTGATTTCGCACTGGCTAGTAGTGTAGACAACAGAGGCAGAAGAGAACAAAAGAACCAGAGCTGCGATGCTTGCCTTCTGTTCTTTTTCTGGGCTCACAAGTTATCCACTCCTCCTTCCAAGGCCACAGGGTAAAGTAACCACGATGGACGGCGCTCGTCTGCAGTACGTCACGGAGAGCGCGCAGCGCATTTCCTTTCCGTTCTACGCTTGACGGCATATTCAAAGATTTTATAATCACTCCGCGACTATGTGTTACAAAAGCGCTACGTAAACAACGAGCACTTCATCTCAGATTCAAGAGAAGTAAAAACCTAGCTGACAAACAAAAGCTGAACGAAGCGAAAATGAGAGTAAGGAGAGCTAGGACAGAAGCGTCGAATCATTCTGAAAGTAACACGATGTAAACCGACCTGATTAAAAACGCTACGAGATTTTGGTCATATGTAAAATCAGTAAGTGCGTCAAAAATCGTCTGTTCATTCTCTCAGTGACCACACAGGCATCGAAACGGAAGATAACAGAAGGCCGAAATACTGAATTCGGTCTTTCGAAGTTGTTTCACCGCGAAAGACCGTAACACTGTCCCTCCTTTCAATCGTCGTAGGAACGTCGAAATGGAAGATATTGAGATAATAGATCGCAAAATTGTAAAGCAACTAAAATCACTTAGTAGTGCAAAGGCGTCAGGACCAGATGAAATACCTATAAGATTCTACAAAGATTACGCGAAAGAACTTGCTCCCCTTCTAGCTGTAATTTATCGTAGATCGCTTGAGCAACGAAAGGTACCTAACGACTGGAAAAAGCGTAGGATATTCCCGATTTTAAGAAAGGCCGTAAGACAGATCCACATAATTATAGACCTATACCGTTGACGTCAATCTGTTGTAGAATTATGGAACATGTTTTATGCTCAAGAATTATGACGTTCTTGGAAAATGAACGTCTCCTCTATAAAAATCAACATGGACTCCGCAAACAGAGATCCTGCGAAACTCAGCTCGCTCTGTTCCTCCATGAGATCCACAGAGCAGTGGACAACGGCGCTCAGGTTGATGATGTGTTCCTTGATTTCAGTAAGGCATTCGACACCGTCCTGCATTGCCGTATAATGAAAAAAAAAAAAAAAAAAAAAAAAAAAAAAAAAAAAAAAAAAAAAAAACGAGATTACGGGGTATCGGAGCAAAATTGCGATTGGATTCAAGACTTTCTTGCAGACAGAATTCAACACGTCGCTCGCAACGGAACTAAATCGACAGATGTAAAGGTAATATCCGGAGCAGCATAGGGAAGTGTGATAGGACCGCTGCTGTTCACAATACATATAAATGATCTAGTAGAAGGCGTCAGATGCTCTTTAAGGCTATTCGCACATGATACTGTTGTCTCTACCAAAGTAGTACCCCAAGAAGATAGTAAGAATTTGCAGAACGACCTGCAGAGAATTGATGATTGGTGCAGACTCTGGCAGTTGACCCTGAACGTAAATAAATGTAACATATTGCGCATACACAGGAAAAGAAATCCACTACTGTATGGGTACATTATTGATGACAAACAGCTCGAGACAGCGTCTGCCGTAAAATATCTAGGCGTAACTATCCAGAGCGACCGTAAGTGGAATAACCTTATGAAACAGATAGAGGGAAAAGCAGACACCAGACTCAGAATCTTAAGGAAGTGTAACGTATCCACGAAGGAAGTGGCTTATAAGGCGCTTGGTCGCCCGGTTCTTGAGTATTGGTCATCTATCTGGGATCTGTATCAGGTAGGACTGATAGAGGAGATATAGAAGATACAACGAAGAACGGCGCGTTTCCCCGCGGGATCGTTTAGTAATTTAGTTGGTGAGACAGCGATACGGAAATGCTAGACAAACTCCACTGCCAGACGTTACATGAGAGGCGTTGTGCATCACGGAGAGATTTACTACTGAAATTTCGGAACAGCACTCTTCGGGAGGCGTCTGATAACATATTGCTCCCCCCCCCCCCCCCCCCCCCCCCACACACACACATAGATGTCGCCTATCGACCAGGAGGAGAAAAGTCGAGGAATTACAGCCAATACAGAGGCTTACCGACAATCATTCTTCCCACACATCATTCGGGAGTGGAATAGGGTTGGAGGGATCACATAGTGGTATCGGAAGTATCCTCTGCCACACACCATTAGGTGGCTTGCGGAATATGATGTAGATGAAATGCTATTTTCTCTCTGTTGCTACTCTGAAGGTATTGGCCCCTGCTCCTCAGCGGGATTGTCCACAAACGACATACTGGCGTTTCCTTCGTGTAAGGCCAAAAGTATGCTGCAAGCTTTTGGCGACAGCATCTGTGGATCACCGCTTAGTTTTGAAGTAAAAATGCTATCTTCATAATGAGTTCAGATAAGAGAAGACAAAATGTGGCGTACGTGGAACATTTGTTAGATGATTCGCTGTCTCCGTTGAAGAAACAAGGCACCTCTCTTGACTCCAGCAACCAGACACACGCTTCAAAGTTCACTTAACGACTGCGCACATTTGCAACTCCCTAATGACACACTATTAGAAATGGCAGGAGGGGGAGGGGGCCGAAAAGAATAGACACTTCCTGAATGTACTGCGTGTGTTCCCGTTATCACTACAGTAATCAGCTATGCCGCTCAAGGCTGTCCCTCACAATTACTGTTATTTCGCAGCGAGTACTCGTCTGCAAAGCAGCGGTGTCACTGAAAGATACACAATAGCAGACTACGGGAATGTGCAAGGGCACGGGGCAGAATCAGATTTAATAGGTATGCAGCGGCAACTGAAAGTCTGTGCAAGACCGGGATCAGATTTCGTGCTTATCGCGAGCACGATTTACACACAAGTGTGCATGTGCATAATGCGGCAAGCTACGGCACAGTCCCCCACATATTCCGTTCTCCTAGTGGTACCATTTCCATACACCTTCCAAGACAAATCTCTACCGGTAGTGTTCATTAGTAGAAACGTAACTGTCAATCAAAGTTTGTGTTAGGCCCGGGGACATGCTCCGATACTCTAAACTCTAACGGTGCGAGTCCAGCACATGTGAGTGGTTTGCACTGGTATCATTTCATCTCCCATTCATTCCATTTCAGAGAAGCTGAGTTGTTCTTTTTGTTGCAGGGGCCCTACAGCTGGCGCCACATCCCGCTTCTCCGTCGCCAAACGTTTCGACCTCGACACTCTACCCCATCGCTTCTTGGACACCACTTAGCGACACTTCCCCAGGTCTTCCTGGTCCTCTCCTTGAGCCATCTATCTCCGTCCAATCTTTTGAGGTACCCAAACCCTCCTGGCTGTCAATCTTTTATTCTGTCCGGAACACTATAATGAGTGTGTTCCTACTGTTATTTCCTCATTTATTATGTGATCAAGTCGGGAAATTCTCTACATGCTTTTCTCAAGTGGTCCACTCCTAAAGATCCAAATCTCTTCTTTTTCTTTCTGTGAGTTCCCAGCGCTCACTCCCAATGCTTTTTATTGGTTCAATCATGGATTTGCATAAGTGCACTTTAACCTTAAAACTCATTTTTGAGAACCAAAATACAAGATTTGATTTTTGGATAGCCGCCTTCCCTGCCTGATCCACTGCTGGATATCTCTGTCATATCTTGCATCACGTGACAGGACACTACCTAGGTACTTAAACTCTTTGATAACATGTCCGCCAATATTCAAGTTACTTCCCTCTTCTCCGCCGCAACATACATATTCCACATTCTCAAATTTCATTTTCGAACCTCACTTTTTACACTCTTCCAACAGTTTCCCAATCATGTAAGATATATCCTCTTCATAGTTTGCTGCAACGGTATGAACATCGGCATAGAAAAGTGTGTACGTACACTGGTTACCTAATTCAACCCCCATGCCCATGCACTTTCTGAACCAATGATCCAGTGCCTTCTGCACATACGTTTCAAACAGTGTGGGAGACAGACAGCACCCTTGCTTCAGTCCTTGTATCCTGTGAGCTGCAGTAAGAACTTACTGCGCGGCCCCTCCCGCCGGAGGTTCGAGTCCTCCCTCGGGCATGGGTGTGTGTGTTTGTCTTCAGGATAATTTTGTTTAAGTAGTGTGTAAGACTAGGGATCAATGACCTCAGCAGTTTGGTCCCACAGGACTTCACACACATTTGAACATTTGAATCTGATCTATGTTCACAGGTGAAATGTTACATCGTGACTGAGTCACCATTTTCTTACACTTTTGTTCTATGGCTTGAAAACTGTTCTGAGAAAATGTAGGAGGAGGAGGAGGACAAGTGGGTAATGGTGATGCTCTTCACTTCTTTTCGAAGAGCAGGTCTTCAGAAACGTAAAGCCTTATAGTGGGAAAGACGTCAGCCATGAATTTATTTAGGAAACAATGGCAGCATTCAGCTTGATATGACTTGAGAGGGTATTTGAAACTGAGTAATCCTTCTTTTATCATATTTCATCACCATAGCAGCTGATCAGCTCTGGGAAGTTGGTTAGTTTCTCAGGGTAGGTGTGTATCTGCTTTCACGCAGCTTAGTAAGATTAAGACGTATAATTTATTTCAATTTGACTGCGTCTACATTTGTATCTTTATATTGACAGCACATTTTTCAGCGCAGTAGTTGTGGAAAGACGTTCCGCGACGGGGAATGGCTTGGGATGGCTCAATCACTGAGGACATCGCACAACCTTTGGTAGCGGTCGACCGAGAATGAACTTCTGCGCCAGGGAGGATCCAATGAAACGGCACACGCTCCTGCGGCGAAAGCTCCGCTCGGGAAGTACTGACAAATTCCTGCTTTGGGTGGAACTTGGAGGGTTTTAGGATGACCTACTAGATAAAACGATGCTCTCGAAAAGTGAAGGTCTGCGGTTCGAGTCGCGACTCGTCAAATAGTTTCAATGTGTCAAAGTTTAATTGCGTCTTTCACAGTTTCTGCGTTTAGAATTAGGAACAGAAATTTCTTTCGTGTCAGAGTGAGCATAATCATCTTACAACTAAATACGATAGTGTCGTCCCATACATACTTATCATTCCTTTCATCTCTGGCAGCTATCTGCACATGAGAAATTACACATGTCAAGCGAAGGAAGAACTACCATATCATACGGGGCGAGGCACAGTAAACAACTGTGGTGTCCAAACAAACCTTCAAGTTGATAACAACTTCATTAACTTATTAAGTCATCAGTTCATTCATTCACTTATTTATTCATCGACTGATTCATCCACGCATTTATTTATCGATTCGTTCGTTAAGATACACGACCTCCGTGACTGTGTTGACAATAAGCATGTAAGACAGTAGCAGTAATCCCTGGACACTTTATAAATCTGTCCTTAGAGATATGGATCGAAACTCTACTCGGTGCAAGCGAAAATATAAATTATTGCGAATGCCAACGGTTAATAAATTCCAGCTCGCAATCTTTAACAATAGAATGATGTGACTTGTGACGAGAAAACAGCCCGTTCGACATACACGAACCTTGAAACATATGCGAGGCCAATCTTATGATTTATAAAGAACGTCTTATTATTTTTTCGGTAACTGGAGACTTAATTTCTATTAAATAACTAGTAGAGCTTCCGAAAGAATCCGATCGATGCTAAGGGATACTTTTGTTTACATCTGCAACCGTTACAAATGTTTTATTCATTTCGAAGTAGAAAATGAGGTGGTCTGAGTCTAGCTGTGCTTGCAGCAAAGTGGCTAGGTGTCGGTGACCGCGGGAGCTGTTCCTGCATCAGCGTAACGCGATCATAGTGATACCTGGAAGTGCACGTCTGGCCTTCAGACCAGCGCAGCAGGAAGCTAGAGCAGTCTAGACAACTGGAAGTACAGGTTCTGGCAGCTCATTTAAATGTTGTCCTCCTTACCATAATGTGCGCTCTAGACAAACAAAACTAAAGAGAGCAGCAGAAACCTAGAGCGGCCTAGAAAGGTGAAAGTCCAGGTTCTAGCAGCACATTTAAACGTCCTTCTTGCACGACTCCTGAGTATGTCACTCATTGAGAGGTATTATTACGCGCAGGTAGTATATTTACCGCAACTGTTAGAATTTTTCATTTACTATTTTTATAGAAAAATACATATGTAGTTACTCAGTAAGTATCACATTCGACTGCAGTCTGAAGGTTTCTGAAATCTCCACGTGACTGCCGGATCAGTAACACGCGTTCTATTCAAAATTCTAAAGTAGTCACCAGCTGGACCGTTGACGCTAATAAGTAATAACACAGTGCCCCGTGCGCATAATGCTACTGGAAAAGGAGGAACGTTGTAGATTAACGGTACATCGACGGTGAAGTAATTGGACAAAAATTACAAGCATCATTCCAGAGTTCGTTAGATGGCGTTAGGAAATCACGGAAAGCTTTAAATACGACGCCTGTCCAGGATATGGCTCACTGCTTTGGCCACTGCGTCGCCTTATTTTGTGGTTCTGCTGAGGGGAACCTCGCCCAGCTAGTTACAAGATGACCAACACGGAGACACGAAACAGGAAATACTCAGCTTGATAATTTTCCACGTGTGATGAATGAGAGAAATGAAAGTCACGGTAACTGCCAGAATAACATCATGTAACCAACCTTGGATCGATCATCATCAGATGTTTGGTATGAAGCTTGATACTCGAACGCACGTCCACGAAGACAAACAACATTAGTACAGAAAAACTGAAAAGTGATTTGTCTTTGTGTCCAACAATGAAATATTACTTTCTCCCTAGTCAGCGAAATCGAAAAGTTCAATGAATTAAGGATAGATAGGTGACCAGTGGCTCAATGGCTGTTTACACAGTTGATATCAGGAAAATTTCCTCGGTCGTAAAAGACCAGCACTGCCCTGTTTTGTTACGACACTCAAGAGTAGAGGACAGCACGTGGATAAGTTTACAGCAACATCCTACAAAAGACTATTATCGTAAAAATTAACGAAACTAGACAACTGGATAAATCAACAGCTGAACGTTCTACGTTACGGGTATGTCTAACAGTTAATCAAAAGCTGAGTACTACGGCCCATTTTCATCTGTCTACTTTAAACATAAATACTCGGGTCGTGTCCCTTCCCTTTTGCAGTAGCGTGTCAACCGTGTACGTGTTTGGAATGGATGGCTAGGGAGCGCGCACATGCAGTATACCATGGTGTTTTTGCCCTCATCGGTAAACATGCAATGACAAAAATGGATAAGGAGAAACAAAGAACTAGTTCATAGGTCTAAAAATCTCGAGTAGCACCAAGCGAGACCCAGAACCTAATGTCGTTCGTGTCCGATGAACGAAATACTTTCAACACTCATCATCCCATGAGAAAAAAAGAGGCTGTGTGTTTTAAACTCTAACGGCGGAGGACTGGCGAAAATGAGCTTTTGGGGACCGCCACTCTCCATCCTGGCGGCAAATGCCGACGAAGAACATTTCCACTGCCACTACGTCCTCTGCATATCTTCGCAGGAAAATTTCGATCTTCAACGGAAACCACTCACTCGTGTCCAGGGAACGTGGAGGGGGAGAAGAGCAACTTCAATGAAAGTCCTCCCATTTTCGTGTTCAGTATTTTCGTAACTCGCTTCGAAAGCATGGCTAGAGACGGACCACAAGCTAGGATGGTTCCTTTATTAGAGAATCATTTGTTCACGTTCGATATTGACGAAAACCATAGAAAAAGGCCTAAATCCAATACTTGAACATATGAGTTAGTGTACTGCCCATCGAGTTCGTAGGTGGACGATTAGTGAAAGAAGAAAGTCGTGAAAGAAGAAAGTCGACCTTTGGGCTCCTAGATGAGGGAGAGACTTTGGGTTTCGTTCGAAGGAAGGAAGGAAGGAAGATGCTAGGGGCTTAATGAGCCGACTGCGGCAGGTCATAAGAATAAACCTCATGTAGACACTACACTATGTATTCTTCCTCGTTTGCTGGACCCTCATTGGATTTAGTTTAGCGTGGCGCAGAAGCCAAGCTGTCTCGAGTACGGCCAAGTACGATACTAAAAATACTTTTTATGCTGAACGTTACGCGCACATAGACTCAGCGGTGATACGGGGAAACTGTACTACCCCCGCATTTAACTTGGACCGTACTGGCCAGCCAAATGGTCGAAAAAAACCTATGGAGATGTGAACAACTTCAGTTAAGACGTAAAAAGAGAGGAGTAAAGAAACAACATTGAAAGTCATTTAATTTGTAAACAGAATGAAATAATGCATGGCAAAACTCCTGCAGTACGCTTCTTAAGTGATCACCTGGATAACGAAACATCCTGTCGATCTCAGCTAACATAGTTTGTAATTAAAAACAAGAGTGATAATAATTCCCAACTTAAACAAAGGCTAATTTTTCTGCGTGAGCTGCGTGTGATGTAAAAGCATATTGCAGGCATTTCACCATATAGTTAAATATTGAAGCGACTGTAAGTGTAACAGTCGGTCCTGGTAATGTCTTAACTACTTCCATATCCGACTCTGAGGAATGCATTTCAGTGCCACGTTTACAACGAAGCGATCAACAACAGAATCCGCGTAGCCATCCAAAAAAACAAATTTTCTCGTCTTGGCTCAAATGGCTCTGAGCACTATGCGACTTAACTTCTGAGGTCATTAGTCGCCTAGAACTTAGAACTAATTAAACCTAACTAACCTAAGGGCATCACACACATCCATGCCCGAGGCAGAATTCGAACCTGCGACCGTAGCGGTCGCTCGGTTCCAGACTGTAGCGCCTAGAACCGCACGGCCACTCCAGCCGGCCATTTTCTCGTCTTCTTTCATGATGTGGTGTTCTGCATTTCGCCACTACATGGCAGAGACGTATGACAAAGCTACGTGCATTAGTTCCAATATGCCTGGTAGCTCAATTTTTTTTTTTTTTTTTTGTTATTTCTCTCGCCCAATCCCTTAACTTGGCTCCAGATCAGTTCTATTCGGTTCGGACTGCAGTGGTACTGTAGCATCCGTAAAAATGCATCATTTGTACAGTGTGCTCAATGCCGTGAAAATTATTGTTTTCCATCACTTTGGCTCGTGTGTGGCCACGTCCGTAGTTTAAAAGTATGGACATATCCAAATAAAGTGCATATGATTTTTCATTTTTCTTCAAAAAATTTCACTCTGTAAAGTTTTCTTAACGTAATCAGTCTTCAATAACTTACAATAGAACATGGATAACTAAGAATTTACGGTATATATGAACGGAAAACTTGAAGTTTTCCCATATATTATGGGAAACAAGACGACACGCATTTTTCATAAATAAATGACGATTAAGCTTGTGATAATTAGCGCATATTTGATGAAATTAAATGATGTAGGTATTCAAAGTGCACAAAAAAGCCACAGCGAGAATCGAACCAGCTACCCACATTATATTAGAGTATTAAATTTCGACGCAACCAATCGCGCCACCATTACATACCTAATAATTGCTTGTATTTGGTAAATACTATTCCTCTACAAACTTCAAAGCCTGTTTTGTCTGTAATCTTGTGAAAAACATTAAGAACTTGTTTCTCGCCATTTTCAACGGTGTTCGGCGCGGGAGTTTCACTACTGCACAGCGGGAAGCAGCGTCAGCCATTTCCACAGTACGTATCAACGGCGCGACAGCCGCACAAGAGGTGTTTACAGAGATTGGAACTGCATATGACTTTTTTAAATAAAAACGACATAGCTGAAGTATAATTAAGAAGAACGTTGATGGCTGTTGATGCATTAGAATATCTTCAAGTTCCATTTAGAGTGACTTAGTAATAAGGTATCTAAGTCATGAGTTGGATCTGCTTCCAAGAGCTTAACAACACCAGTGTACGTGAGCTAAGGCCGCTGACCAATAGCCGCGTCTGCGTTTGTTTCCATCAGGTTTTATCGTATGATGAAAGGAGGACACGGTGTTGTCCCCAGGCCGTGTTACAACGACGAACACCACCGCAGTGCACCGTTAACTGCGGGCTGATTGACAAAGATGCTGTCTTTTTCCAGTTCCTTCAGCTGCTCCATGCTGCAGGTCCAGCCCTATTCGCCGCTGTAATCACGCTGATCTTCCGTCACGTGATGTCCAACGTTCTTTGCACGACTGGGAGGCCTCTGTCCAACTGTCTCCTGCACTTTCACTCACTTCCAACGACTAAATAGCATATTACGTTAATTTGTCTAGGTCGTTCTTTAGTTTTGCAGAGCAGTGTGTCAAAATACTCATAGAACCATCTTACAAATTTTATCACTGCAGTTCATGTTCAAACTGTGTTTTCAAATACTAGATGCGCCCCGCGTTGCTACCCGCTGTTAAAATGATATAAAGAAATGTTAATGCTGAAACTCACTGTCCATGTATATTCACCATCACAAAACTCAAGTCTTGGAGGTACCGAGGAGCGAGCCACTTGCTGCCCAGAGAACCGCGCAACATCGAGAAAAACCACTAAATTTCGAGGCGATAGGAGACAGTGACAGAATACTCGTACACACCGTTCACAACTTACTCCCTTACTTCAGAAAAAATTTTTACGCCACCCTGTAGGGAAACACAAAATGTGCCTGAAAAGGGAGTCAATACTTTTCCGATTGTTTGCGACATGCCTAGCACGGGAAAGGAGATCATTGTCTTGGTGTGGACGGAGAGCCAGAAATCTACGGTCATACGTCTCAGTAAACAACGTCCAGAGACTTCTTGTCCGCTGCGTATACGTCGAGATTTCTGGCTCTCGATACACGCTAGCAGTCCATATAAAGCTGTCCTCGAGAAAAACATTGCGTGCGCGGATGAGTACCTGGTACTTTCAACACGTCCTTAACTTTTTATAGCGATCTAGAAGGCCATTTTCAAAGGGAACTGCAAGCGTTTGAAGTGGAAAGGCAAGTTTATTGGAATGACAAAGAAATCGTGGTATCAATAATTTCATTTGTCAAAAAAGTTAACAACTAATCTCTACGCTAAACTTAATGCAGTCATTTGACAGCTAGCTTCAACGGATGACTTTTTAGTCACGTTACCCATCCCAAGGGATCACTAGTCACGCTGACCATCCCACGGGAACAGCAATATTTTTTTCGAATTAAAAGATAGCCTGCGTGTTATTTCAGGGTATACGCTATCTCCATACCAACGTTCATTGAAACCAGTCCAACCGCTTCAGCGTGAACGAGTAGCAAACATACCAGCTCATGGAAGACAGAAAATAAGCACTTTTTAGTTCGATGTAGCGCAAATTTTACAATAGCTGTACGTACAACAGCGTCATCTTCCCTCGCGTGTGTGCCTCCTACCAGCGGATACGCTCGCATATCAGAATCAAATCCAGCCTCACTAAAAGTCCACCACTTTCTACAAGTAAACGCTCAACGTCTCTCTCTTGTACAGCATTTGAAAGACACCACCGTTGCGAGTCTTCAAGTGTCTCAGAAATTGCAGTGAGGTGACTGAACTTACGGTGTACCTTCTAATATCGTGTCGGAGCTCATTTCGCCCAAGTAGTGCAGCAACTCGACGCGGCATGGACCCACCTACACGTTGGAAGTGTACTGCAGAAGTATCGAGCCATGGTGCCTCGGTAGCCGTCCGTAACTGTAGCTGGGTTACCGCTGCAGGATTTTGTGCACGAACTGATCTGTCGACTGTGTTGCATAAATGTTCGATGGGATTAATGTCGGCGATATGGATGGTCAAATCAATTGATCGAACTGTCCAGAATGTTCCTCAAACCAATCGAGAACAACTGTCGTTCATGTTACCCATAAACATTCCGTAGTTGTTTGGGAACATGAAGTCCATAAATGCAAGCAAATGGTGTTCAAGTAGCCGAACAAAACCGAGGACCCGGTTCATTCCATGTAAAAACAGTCCACAGGATTATGGAGCCACCACCAGCTTGCACAGTGGCTTGTTGACAACTTGGGTCCGTGGCTTCGTGGGGGCCGGCTGCGGTGGCCGAGCGGTTCTAGGCGCTTCACTCTGCAACCGCGCGACCGCTACGGTCGCAGGTTCGAATCCTGCCTCGGGCATGGATGTGTGTGATGTCCTAAGGTTAGTTAGGTGTAAGTAGTTCTAAGTTGTAGCGGACTGATGACCTCAGATGGTAAGTCCCATAGTGCTCACAGCCATTTGAGCTTCGCGGGGGCTGCGCCACACTGTAACCCAGGGCCGGCCAAACGCTGCGCAGTGTGCAGACGTGCGGAAGTGCTGCACGTGTGCGACAGCGACATCTGTTATTAGACATGTGTCCTAAATGAACGGCGGCGGCTCCACTTCCCTGTGGTACAAGCAAGAGCGCAACATATCCAGTCTCGTTTACCCCTGGTGACCGTAACCTTAACAGAGAAGTACTGAGAAATGGCAAGTACTGTGAAAAAGTAAAGGACGGGAGATCTACGTTCTCAGTCGTTTGAAAATGACTGGGAACTGCAATTCTTTTTTGTAGCCGTTGGTGAAAACCCACGGTATTTGCTGTGCCGCCGAATAATAGGCGTCCAGCGTAAGTTTTCAATTGAAAGACATTACAATACACATCACAAAGACGAGTGTAATGTACTCAACACTGAAGAACGGCAAGCAAAATTAAATGTCCTTCAGAAAATGGATGAGACACATCAACCCGATTTTACTGTACGTCAAAGTAACTGATACTTCTTGAACTCTTAGTTTCTTGTGTTCCATTTATGTCTGTTTTACTGTACGCTGTACAATGTACTGTTTTCAATTTTCCAGAATGACAACCACACTAAATCTTCACTGCGAGCAAGTTTTAAAATCGCATTAAGAATAGCACAATCTGGGAAACCCTTTTCCGAAGGGGAGTTTGTGAAAGGGTGTCTGATTGATGCTGCAGAACTTGTGTGTCCCACGAACGTTAGCAGGTTTCAAGAAATCAATCGATCCAAACAAACAGTGACAAGACGTATCAGTGCTATGGCCGGAGATCTGCACAGGCAGCTAATAAATAAGGCTAAATACTTTGTTGCTTTCTCTGTTGCGCTCGATGAAGCAACAGATCTTACAGTTACAGCCCAGGTTGTGATATACATACGATAGGTGTCGAGGTGTCGATAACGCACTTTGTGTAACAGAGGAGCGACATATGTGCTTAGAAACATGCACTACATGAACGCTGACGGCTGCGGCTTGCACGCTGTGACCCGGAAGTTGCACATGTGCAAGAGCACCGCACGCGTGCAGAATTTCTGGCCGGCCCTGCTCTAACCCTACCATCAGCTCTTTTTCTTTTTTTTGTCATCAGACTGGTTTGATGCGGCCAGCCATGAATTGCTCTCCTGTGCCAACCTCTTCATATCAGAGTAGCACTTGCAACCTACGTCCTCAATTATTTGCCGGATGTATTCCAACCTCTCTTACAGCTCCCTCTAGTACCATGGAAGTCATTGGGTTGTGTCTAAATAGATGTCCTCCTACATTCCTGTCCCTTCTCCTTATCGGTGTTTCCCAGACGTTCCTTGGAAGTTGGGACTCGTCTAATCAGGCCACGGTTTCCCAGTGGTGTACGGTCCAACTGATACGGTGCGGAGCCCACGAGAGGCGCTGCAGGCGATTTCGTGCTGTTAGCGGAGGCACTCGCTCGGACACCTGCTGCCATAGCCCATTAACGCCAAATTTTGCCGCACTGTCCTATCGTACACGTTCGTCGTGTGTCCCACATTGTTTTCTGCGACAATTTTACCCTCTGTTGCTTGTCTGTCAGCACTGACGACTCTGCACAAACGCCGGTGCTCTAGCTTGCCAAGAGAAGGCCGTCGGCCACTCCATTGTCCGTGGTGAGAGGTAATGCCGCCTGAAGTATGCTACCCTCGACACACTCTTGACACTGTGGATCTCGGAATATTGAACTTCGTAAAGATTTTCGAGATGGAATGTTGCATGTGTCCAGACCCAACTACTATTCCCCGTTCGAAGTCTGCTAATTCCCGTCGTGCAGGCATAACCACGTCGGAAAACTTTTCACACGAATCGCCTGAGTACAAACGAGAGCTCTGCCAATGCACTGCTCTTTTATATCTTATGTCCGCTGTATTACCGCTATCTGTATATGTGCGTATCGGTATTCCACGACTTCCGTTACCTCAGAGTATCAGTCATGCCGAAATGCATCGGGGTTGTAAGGAAGTATGAGAAGCTGGTGTAAGCACTGTGGTCATTACATTGAATGCTATTGTGTAGGACATATTAAGCAATTAAAGCATTTTCACAAATTGCGATACAGTTCGAAAGTGAACGAGTAAATGACTTTTTCTAAGGGTAATTATTGTTCCACATTTCGCATTATTGAAATCAATAATTATCTCGTGTTGTTATTGTTGTTGTTGTTGTTGTGGTCTTCAGTCAGGAAACTGGTTTGATGCAGCTCTCCATGCTACTCTATCCTGTGCAAGCTGCTTCATCTCCCAGTACCTACTGCAACCTACATCCTTCTGAATCTGCTTAGTGTATTCATCTCTTGGTCTCCCTCTACGATTTTTACCCTCCACGCTGCCCTCCAATGTTAAATTGGTGATCCGTTGATGCCTCAGAGCAAGTCCTACCAACCGGTCCCTAGTTCTTGTCGAGATGTGCCACAAACTCCTCCTCAGTTCTATTCAATACCTCCTCATTAGCTATGTGATCTACCCATCCCATCTTCTTCTGTAGCACCACATTTCGAAAGCTCTCTTCTTGTCCCTTGTAGTACACACTTTTAAAAAAGTACCCCAAGTGCTAATTCAGGGTGCAAAATAAAACCAGCTGCAATTTCTTCCAAATCCGTTCAACCGTTTCAGCGTGAAGGAGTAACAAACACGCACACAGATTTTCACTTTTGTAATGTATTTGGTATTCGTCAACACAGAGACAGGTGGCACTCATATTCGCTCCTGTGACACGCGGGTAGTCAACCAGGTGCTACGACGCGCTGGAGCCAGGGAAGCGGACGTGGCAGAGTGACGGAGAAGGACGCCTGGCCTCTGCCAGCTGCTACGGCGGGGTGAGCCACGACCGGCCGCGATGCTGTGCGGTACGTCACCCGGCGGAGCGCCCGGGCAGCGCCACGCAACGGCGCACGGCGCGGAGGCGCGTGTTGTAAGCCCGGGGCTGGCAGCCGCCCAGAGCCGCCAGCGTCTGATGCAACTAGGCAGCTGCCGCGCTGGGGCCTGCCTGCCTGCCTGAATATCAATGGAGGCGGCGACCCGGCGCGTCGGCGAAAGCTGTGTGCCGGCCGATGCCGCGGAAACTCTCCTCGCAGCAGGAAACCGTATTCATCACCACGACGATGAGTTTAGGGGGACGTAGCTATATCTCCGGGTGGCAATCATCGATATGATCATCTCGAGGATAATGTCATGTCCAGATGTACAGCTCCCCATAATAAGGGCAGGGTGCTCCGGCAAAAAAAAAAAAAAAAAAAGGTTCAAATGGCTCTGAGCACCATGGGATTTAACAAAATGGCTCTGAGAACTATGGGACTAAACATCTGTGGTCATCAGTCCCCTAGAACTTAGAACTACTTAAACCTAGGTAACCTAAGGACATCACACACATCCATGCCCGAGGCAGAACTCGAACCTGCGACCGTAGTGGTCGCGCGGTTCCAGACTGAAGCGCCTAGAACCGCTCGGCCACTCCGGTCGGCGTGTTTCAGCAGAAGGTGAATATTTTGCGAGGTGGTAGTATGACCGAGTTGAATAAAACATTACCTACAACATGTGTACAATTTTTATTGGCTACAGAGATGCGTAATGCCTGTTGGCTGCCATTCGCGTTATTCTGCCGACGTTTGTTTGACGACTTTTCTGCCGTTTCGCCAGCACGAGTGGTTGGCACTATCAAACCTTCAACATACGCTGCTGGTGGGGGAAGGCGAAGGGTGGAACTTTGGCAATGCCAGCCACTCATTCTGGCGACACGTTGGCAGGAGAACCAGACACAGAAGCCACCACGCAGTACGTATACAAGTCATCATGAAAGGCTCAACAATTTTGTACAGAAATGGGCTCAGGGATGAGTTTCGATTTCCGGGTATTTCTACTCCAGTTGAAATGAGTTTATCCACTGTTTATCATTTTTCTTTTGAAGTACAAGTTGTGGAGTTGTGTTCGAGTTTCCATAATCGAATTTTTCAGCTGTTATCATTTGTTGGACAGTTCTCTTGTATCGTTTATGCATGCTGCACGTACTTGGAAATACCCAGGAAGTCAATATGATATTTGTGTAGGTTTGCTGTGCAGAGTAATCCCATTAATACTGTTTAAGTCATTTCCATTCGTGATGGTATCAATATCACTCGTCATTCAGACGAAGTTCCGACGAAAACACAAATCCATTTCAGTGCACATATGTTCAGGTACGCTTCCCCGTAAATGTGTGGTGTGTTATGACAAGCAATCAGTTGACTGGTCCTGTTTTGTTCCTCCGCCATTTTGCAGGGTCCCATTGTCTACCTTATAGTATTACTGGAACCTGTTCCTTTAGCTACAAGAATGGGTATTTCCTTCCAGCATGATTCCTTATTGCGCTTTCTAGTCGTCTGGTGACACATCCTCCTGACCCAAAATTTCCCGGATGATAGCTCGGAATTAATGGTCACATTTCTTGGCCACCGAGGTCTCGTATCTCCCCCGTTGATTTTAGCCTATGATGATCGTTGAAAGGCCAAATCCCCAAGAAAAAAGTAAACACGACAAATGAAACGCTCGTTCGTATTACGAAAACTGCTACCGTCCTTAAAAGAAGGCCGAGACGACTTCACAAGAGTTACACGTGGTTTTGTGAAGAGAATTCTAGAGTCCACTCGAGTTGGAGGTGGAATCTTTCAAAACCAGCTTTGAACTTAATCATTTCCCTTTGCTTAACACATTATGTGACCATCTGTCTTGGTTACATTTTAACGGTTGTACCAACACTACACACTGTCTTACCACAGTTAGTTACTGAGAAGCATACGGATGTGCTTAGATAAAAATTATCTCGAAAATAGACGGAAAGTCTGTTTAAAATGCGACAGAAACTAATGGATTTTGGAACGCACCTAAATTGTGTTTCTTCCTGTCTTCTCTGGAGGGTGTGGTGTTATCTGGTGTTATGTCCTCAACCAGAAGTTCGGCCTGAACACTGAAGTGCTTTAGTAGGCACGTTTTGTCGAATACGGTGTGCATTTTGAACTGACATCCTCGGCCAGTTCCAGGGGGCAGCTGCGGTTCAACGTGGGCTCCGGACCACTGCCCGCCCTCACGTCTTTCACATTCGCTAAAAGTGAATGACGTGATGAACTGACAGAAACAAATCACAAGATCGACTGCGGACTGGAACTGGGACCCTTGGCTTGGCAGTCTGGCGCCTTTTTACACTCCCCCCCCTCCCCCAACTCTAACTCTGATCTTGAGCCTTGCTTATTGTTGTTGCCAGCGGGCCAACGGAACCTTGATTTGCGACTGAAGTTCCTAGAAGTGAATTTGGGTAAATCTGTTGGGATCACTGGTATACGGACCATCAGAAACCTGTCTCCTGCTGCCGGATTTGAGAATAGTAGTTCCACTGACACTATTTTGCACAGGTTTAATCTGCGATCACGTACGATTGCGAAGTTTCGGACGATCTAGATTCCATAGTATTATTCTAATCGTTAACCCATAATCCATAAATACAGCTTTACTATGGTCCGTTAAAAGTGGTTGGGAGGAAGAAAACAAAATAGCACATACCTCTGTACACAATTAATTATCTAAATTAAACATAAGGACAATGTACTTCTCTAACAATTTAAAGCCTCGGATTTCGTAGAGGACTGCGAGAAGGAAAACGAAACCGCATATTTTCACAGCAAAGATTTTTTTCCTTTCTAGAAGTTGGTTTTAACAGAAAACATGTACATTGACGTTTAAATAAATATGTCCGTCTGAATGTGTACTGGGGTATCGTGTAAAAATTTTAAGTAAGTCGCCGGCAGCTGTGGCCGAGCGATTCTAGGCGCTTCAGTCGGGAACCGCTCTGCTGCTACGGTCGCAGGTTCGAATCCTGCCAGGGGCATGGATGTATGTGATGTCCTTAGGTTAGTTAGGTTTAAGTAGTTCTAAGTTCTAGGGGACTGATGACCATAGAGCCATTTGAACCCATTTAAGTAAGTCGGTCTTTTCCTGATTTTTGCTAACAACGCTTCCTCTTCAAACATTAATAGTTGAGTACCCAGTGTTGATCGGATGATTTTTTCCAATCTTCTGATAGTCTCCTCTCTCTCTCTCTCTCTCTCTCTCTCTCTCTCTCTCTCTCTCTCTGACCGGCTTCCCCTCCTCCTCCCTGTCCATATCCTCTTATCCTCCTCGGCCCTCTCTTTGTCCATCTCCTCCCCACCCCTCTCCTCGTCACCCTATCTGTGTTCATCTTCTCCTACCCTCTTTTCCCTCCGCTTTATCACCCTTAGCGCACCTCTACGTTACTGATGCTTACCTCCACATCATTTCTTTCCTTATACTAGGGTTGTTCAATAAGTATTGCCCCGGATTTTTTTCGTTAAGGGTCAGAATTTGGTGACAATATACGTCAACAAGTATTGTCCATGTCCTACTTTTCTACGTAGTCTCAATCACGTTCTATGGCCGTATGCCAACTTTGTGGAAGAGTATGTAGTACTGCTGGTAAAAGCTCTTGTCCTGTAGGCGTAGCCATGTTTTCGCTGCATGACTGACACTCTCGTCATCTTCAAAGTGTGTTCCCCGTAGAGAATCTTTAAGCTGGAAGTCCGAGGGTGACAGGTCTGGACTGTAGGGTGGATGAGGCAATGTCTGGAGCAGTGGCTGTGACAGGCCGTCCCGAGAGTCGCTGATCATGGAGCTCTGTTTCTGTATTTCCCGAGGCTGTGACTTTCTTTACCCATCGCCCAACTGTACTCCTATCAACAGCAGCATCGCCATACACTGCACACAAACGTTTATGGTTGTTCACCACGGTTTCTTTTCGAAGCACCAACAGGGCATTTGTCTAGTTAATACATGTAACACGTTTGGTGGAAATCGATCCAGGGGTGTTGTAGGAGATTTCTGCTTTTGGCTTGGTCGTGTACGTACATGCCACATACGTTTAGCACATACTATTTAAGATATTCACACATTTCTACACATAGTCCAGAGTTATCTTTAGCAAATTTCGCCCAGCAGTTTCTTTTTCACGTACTTACATATTTATGACGTCATATCTCCAAACTTTGTGTCGTACAATAACACAACTTTGTAGAAACATTCAGCGGCATATTAGGATACGATCCGCGATGTGTTGTGTATATAGTTAATAGCAAAGAAGTAATAAATTTATGCGTCACACCCAATGTGGCAGTTTTACTGCGTGAAGAGCGAAAATGTTGAAAGCGATAAACTTTTTTCCTTTCATCATTTTTTAAGGACTGTCAGCGAGGAAGAGTTTCGTAAAGGTTTGAAATTAATGTCTAAAGTTTTCTGAAAGTTACCAGGTGCTCTCATTCTCAAACACTGGATGAACGAAGTCTGTGTATTCGCACGTCGTGGGCAACACTTCTTTTTCACCCTCACCACTTTGAGACGTAGGGGGTTCTGACCTAGACAGCGACCCTTCCCAGACACTGCGTGATGTGGGTACCCAGTTTGGATGAAATCGGACCAGTCGTTTAGGAGGAGGTGTGGAACACACGCACATACATGTATTTTTAAACTGTGCTTTGATATACAGGGCGATTCGTACTAATGTTCAACAAACTCAAAAGAGACGTAGATAACGCTGCGACAAATAATTTAATGTAAGACACAGGGTGGATGACAGACGTTGAACATGTGGCGCCACCATCTGAGCACCTCGCCGCACGAACCGTTGTTGGGCTTGTCGATCCTACAAGCCCTACAACGTCACTCCGCCACGTTACTCTGTTTTCGTTCTTGCATTATCCGATGTGATATGGTAGTTTCCTTTAATTTTCGTCCACGGTCACAAACTTTTTGTTAACAGATTAGCGGTTTCGGTCTATAATAACCATCATCAGATCTGTTTTATAAAAACAAAGTCCTAATGTACTGCAGCCATAGTGGCATCGCCAAATGTTAAATGCAGAATCAGCACCAGCATCGTCAAATATAAATAACATCATATGAACGAGTCATGTTGTCAGTAGCACTAATGTTCAAAAGTGATTCTGAATTTAACATTTGACGATGTCACTACGGCTGCAGTACATTAGGACTTTGTTTTTATAAAACAGATCTGATGATGGTGATTATAGACTGAAACCGGTAATCTGTCAACAAAAAGTTTGTGACCATAGACGTGAACTAAAGGATACTTATTCTATATACGGGTCACTGTTTTATTCGCGACAATGTTGCAGCTTGTGATATGGCAGTGTTCGCGGTAGCAGTAATACGAGAGTACGACGAATCGGTTTACATTTACAAAAACATGGCCTAACTAGGATGAAGGTGATGGAGTTTCTGTATCTACATCTACAGCTGTACACCGCAAGCCACGTTACAGTGTGTGGCGGAAGGTAGTTTATGTCCCTGTGTTAGTCCCCATTTTTCCGTTCCAGTCGCGAATGGTTCACGCGTAGAACGATTGCTGGTAAGCCTTTGTGTGGACTCGAATCTCTAACTTTATCTTCACGCTCTTTTCGCGAGTTATAGTAGAAGGAAGCAATATATTTTCTGAATCTTGTAGGAACGTACGTTCTTTGAAATTTAACAGTGGACCACAGTGAGGTACGGAAGGCCCCTCATCCAGCGTCTGGCACTGCAGGTGTCCGAGCAGCTCTGTCACACTCTCGCGCTTACTAAATGAACCTGCAACGGAACGCGAAGCTCTTCTTTGGGTTTGCTCTGTTTCCTTTATTAGTTCTATTTGGTACGGATCTCAGAATGGAGAGCAGTATTCAAGTATTGGTCGATGGAGAGTCTTGGAGGCTGCTTCCTCTGACGAAGGATTACATTCCTTGCCCAAACCAGCGGCGAACATATCGCACAATTGGCAAGACGTGGCGATATAGTGGCGGACACAGCGGGAGTGTATTGTGTGTTCGGTATTCCTGGCGCCAGTCTGTCGAGGCTCTACGAGAACCTGTCTGCCTGATGGCCAAACCTGGGGCCCTTTACTCACCCCCTTGGCATTTGAGGCAGCTCTCCGCCCCTTACTTCCAACATTTTAGTTTATTTAGTTGCGTGCGTTGTCGACATCGATTTCGTGCTGCTTAGTGAGGCGCTCTGACTGTAGCGCCTAGAACCGCTCGGCCACCTCGGCCGGCTAAGTATTACATACAAATGTATTTACAATCTACCAGCTGGCAATATCCTCTTACTTTTTATGTTCAGGCTATGCCTCTTTCTACAGAGAACGGTTGTCGCAGTCTCTCGCACCAGTTTTGGAAGCGAAGTGCTCCACTGCGTCCTCTGAGTCCTTTCTGGAGTTTCTTGTGCTCCCTGTATTTTACTTTAGTATTTCATCAGCGACAACCAAAAAAAAATGGACCGTAAACAGAAAATGAGACAGACGGAAAAAATTAAGTAAACTACACTGGTGTCCAAAATCAAAGCAACAAAGGGAAATTTTGCAAGGTTGCGTTTATTTTTCCACAAAATAGTATAAGCGGGTGACAGCAATGTATAAACAATGTAAAGAATACATCAGGTAAACATCTGCAACATGCATAACGTTAAACAAAAATTTTCTTCGTTTTTTCCAACTTAACGGATTTACATACACATTCCGACAACTTGATGATGTGCTCAGTATGGGGTGTGACCACCACGCAGCAACAAATGCGTGACAACGACGGGACACGCTTTGCCTGTCATCAACCTCATGAAGAGTCAATGAAGCCCATTCATTCTGCAGAGCTGCAAGTCTTGGAGAGTGGTTGGTGTATGCTGACGTGATACAACCCGTGTCCCTACTGCATCCCAGACGTCTCCATGGGAATCAAATAGAGAGAGCGAGCAGGCCACGCCATGCGTGCAACATCTTCAGTTTCAAAGAGAACATCAGCCACCCTTGCTCTAGGAGGTCTAGCATTATCGTCCATCTGTACAAAGTCTGGGCCCACAGCACCTCGCTACAACCGCACATGGGGTCCCACAATCTCGTCACGACACGTAACACCAATTAAACCTTGCCGATCCACCCGTAGAAGAATTTTATGAAAAGGTGTTCGAATGGCAAACATAATCCCTGCCCACACCACTAAGGATCCTCCTCGGTGTCTGTCTCTTTCCACAACGTTCGTGTCTCGAAATCGTGTTCCGCATTCCCTTTAGATGCGAATCCGTCGAGTATCATCTCCAGTCCAAATCGGGACTCATCTGTGAAAAGAACTTTGGTTCAAAATGGCTCTGAGCACAATGGGACTTAACATCTGTGGTCATCAGTCCCCTGGACTTAGAACTACTTAAACCTAACTAACCTAAGGACATCACACACATCCATGCCCGAGGCAGGATTCGAACCTGCGACCGTAGCGGTCATGCGGTTCCAGACTGAAGCGCCAGAACCGCACGGCCACACCGGCGGGCAAAGAACTTTGACTCACTGTTCGACCGTCCCCGGGGCATGTCGACCACTCCACGCTAGACGTTCACTTCTGTAAAGACGTTCTCCGACAGTAAAAGCAACTCTTCCGAAGTCTTCTACACACCGTAGGCCTCGTTACAACACGTCCAGTGGATGCTGCGACGTTAGACGCCAGTTGCCGCGCAGTACTAAGCCGGTACCTTCGCGCCCTCACACCCAAATGACGGTTCTCTCTTTCTGAGGTCACACGTGGTCGGCACTGCCCTGGTCTTCGGAATAGAGTTTCGATCTCTACATACTGTCGCCACATACGAGAAACAACATAACAGTTCACATTAAGCTATCCGGCCACGTCGTTACTGGTTTATTGTGTACAGCCTAACTTCGTATAAGAGCTGCCAAATTAAAACGAGACAGATGGAAAACGTAATTGAACTGTATATTATGCCAACAGTAACCATAAAAGTTAATACATTTATCCCACTGTTAGACAAGACGGTCGGTGCCTTCATGGCAAAATTGTTGCGGTTCCCTGTGAAACTATGATTGTATCCAGGCGTGCACCTCTTCGTCCCCAGTGTCTTTCTTCACGGTTCAAAAAATACGGAAATGGCGTGGGGGAGAGATCGGACTGTGTGGAGGATGTGTGAGGGCTTCCCAGCGAAACTTCCGCAGTGTACGCGAATTAACCGTGGCGACTCTCCTGCTTCCATTCTGCCTCCGGCCCTCCCCAGCTGAGGGTGTCTTCTCTGCGCCATAATGCACCGTCTATGGCCGTGTACACAGCGACTGAGGGTGTGAGACTACCCAGCAAACGCTAACCCATTCGATAGGTGTCCTGCCGTCACTGTTGGTATGTTGCCTGTGGACCTGACTGCCATCTTCCGTGCAGAACACGACAGTACGGATATCCGACGGCAGTTTGTATGATTATATCGTAAATTAGGTGCAGGACGAGGAAATACTGGATTGTTGCTTTAATTTTGGACACCAGTGTACAATCGCCGGAACTGTTAACACATTTATTACTCTATGAGAGTAGGCGGGCAATGCCTTTATGGAAAAATGTTTGCAGTTGCCTAGGGGACCGTGATGGTACCCAAACGTGCATATCTTCGCCCGCAACAAATCTACGACCACGTGTGTCTTTCTTCAGTGGTTCCGAAACAAGGAAATCACGTGGGAGAGATCTGGACTGGTGGGAGCAGCGAAACTTCTGCAACATAGTCGGAACAACACGCACGGCAGCTCCCAGAGGATCCATGATGACGTTTCTCTGACTGCCAGGCCAAATTCTCATAGGCGTTGTGAAACACGGCACCGCAATTGATGCACAGCGATATGTGAACACTGCGCCGAAATCGAACAACACCGTAAAATCCGAACGCACAGATATGTTGATGGACAGCATCATTCTGTTGCAGGATGATGCCCCCCCCCCCCCTTTCACGTGTTGCCACGGTTAATTCGCGTACACTGCAGAAGTTTCGCGGGGAAGCCCTCACACATGCTCCACACAGTCCGATCTCACCCCACGCCATTTCCGTATTTTTTGAACCGTGAAGAAAGACACTGGGGACGAAGAGGTGCACGCCTAGATACAAAAAAATGGTTCAACTGGCTCTGAGCACTATGGGACTTAACATCGATGGTCATCAGTCCCCTAGAACTTAGAACTACTTAAACCTAACTAACCTACGGACAGCACGCAACACCCAGTCATCACGAGGCAGAGAAAATCCCTGACCCCGCCGGGAATCGAACCCGGGAACCCGGGCGTGGGAAGCAAGAACGCTACCGCACGACCACGGGCTGCGGACTCCTGGATACAATCATGGTTTCACAGGGAACCGCAACAATTTTGCCATGAAGGCACCGACCGTCTTGTCTAACAGTGGGATAAATGTATTAACTTTTATGGTTACTGTTGGCATAATATACAGTTCAATTACGTTTTCCATCTGTCTCGTTTTAATTTGGCAGCCCTTATACGAAGTTAGGCTGTACACAATAAACCAGTAACCACAGGAGTTTGAAGCTGTATACTGCCAGTCAGAAAAGGACAAAGTAAGTGTATAGTTTTTGTTTTCCTCAGGGCCTGCTGTGTACTAGATATATTGTAAAGAGATTTTGTATGTATTATTATACCAGAACGCTGCTATTTTAGCTTTATTGAAGTGTTGTACAGTTAGGCGACAAGCTTATTTCGGCTGCACCGCCATTTCCAAGTGATAGTAATATCTCATAGTCGACGTTGTAGCTGTCACGTAGTTCTGCGCAATGAATTTGTAGCGCATATTGAGATCTATAATGCTGTTCAGTAATTTTTGTTGAAATTTTCATATTCTGTAAATTTAATAGCTTTACTTGCCGTATCGTTCTGTCAAGTAAAGCTGTCACATTTACAGAAAACGAAAATTTCAACAAAAAGTACTCGACAAAAACATCTACTCTTGCTAAACAAAAATATTCGACAGGTGCAACGTCAACGATGAGATATGGGAATCGCTTGAAAATGGCAGTGCATGAGAAATAAGCTTATCGCCTAACTGTACAATACTTGAACAAAGCTTCATGAAGTCGCAGTGTCTTGGCATAATAATAAACTGAAGCGCCAAAGGAACTGGTATAGGTGCCCGTATTCAAATACAGAGATATAAAAACAGGCAGAATACGGCGCTACGGTCGGCAACGGCTATATAAGGCAGCAAGTGTCTGGCGCTGTTATTAGACCGGTTACTGCTGTTGCAATGACAGGTTATAAAGATTTAAGTGAGTTTGAACGTGGTATTATAGCCGCTCCACGAGCGATAGGGCAGCATCTGCGAGGTAGTGATGAAGTGGGGATTTTCCTGTACGACCATCTCACGAGTGTACCGCGAATAACAGGACTCAGATAAAACACCAAATCTCTGATATCCCTGTGGCCAGAAAAAGATCCCGCAAGAATGGGACTAACGACGACAGAAGAGAATCGTTCAACGTGACAGAAGTGCAATCCTTCCGCAGATTGCTGCAGATCTGGGCCATCAAAAAGTGTCAGCGTGCGAACCGTTGAACTAAACATCATGGATAAGGGCTTTCGGAGCAAAAGGCCCACTCGTGTACCCTTGATGACTGCACGACACAAAGCTTTACGCCTCGCCTGGACCCGTCAGCACCGACATTGGACTTTTGACGACTGGAAACGTGTTGCCTGGTCGGACGAGTCTCGTTTCAAATTGTATCGAGTGCATGGACGTGTAAGGACATGGAGCCAACCTCATAAATCCATGGACCCTGAATGTCAGCAGGGGTCTGTTGAAGCCGGTGGGTGTGGTGGGTGAGGGGCGTGTGCAGTTGGATTGATATGGGACCCCTGATACGTCTAGATACGACTCTGACAGGTGACACGTACGTGAGCATCCTGTCTGATCACCTGCATCCATTCATGATCGTATCTGGGATGCCTCGCAACGTGCTATTCATAAGAGATCTCGGCCCCCTCGTACTGTTACGGATTTATAGATATCCCTGAAGGATTCATGGTGTCAGTTCCCTCCAGCACTACTTCAGACATTAGTCGAGTCCATGCCACATCGCATTGCGGGTACCTTCTGCGCGCTCGCGCGGGCCGTACACGATGTTAGGCAGGTGCACCAGCTTCTTTGGCTCTTCATGATATATATATATATATATATATATATATATATATATATATTTATTATATGTACAGAAATTACGTAAGAGGGGAGATATAAAGGTAGGAATAAGGGGATCATCAACTGATTGGCTCTATTAGAAGCTGGAGATTTATTTATTGTTAGTGTGGATGTATTTCCTGCCGTTGTGCAGACAGGAGTGACAGCGTCAGCAGTCGACCAATGGTATAAACGCCCAGAAGATGACCCTTACGTCGGGTTGAAACCGGTTGGCGGTATAATGATGATAAATGCGATTAAGACTGTTTTTGAATAATTGACTAGTGAAATATCATCACAGTCACTCTTTGTTGTTTGGGAGTATTTTTGACTGTTCGGCTGCTAAGACCAGGATGTGGCTGGTGAGCGCTGCCGGCAGGAGCGGCCTGGGACATTGGCTCACGAGGAGCTGGCGCCGCGGATCCGAAAGGAAGCGGCTGAAGGGCGCTGCCGTCCGAAGGCTACAGCACCTCGGGCGTTGGCGTCGGCGTCGGCGCCGGGACCTGGCTCATACGGGGAAGTACGCGCGGCTGCGGCCTGCGAAGGCAGTCGGACGGACCTTGGGGGCAGTCGCAAATCACGCCAACAGCACAGGGGTCGTAGTTCAGTCTAGACGACGGAAGGCTGTTAATAAAGGGTGAAAAGTAAACTTACGGTGGCTGAAAGGCTCACGGAAGCCACATCGATCGGGAGTACCTTCAGCGATGGAATGTTTTCACTCGGAGGGGTCACCTTTATAATTTCAATTCAAATCCAGTTATCGTCTGTTTCCGTGGGACCATGTGATTCAGACCTACGCGGTCAAAGAAGTACATATTCCGCATAACGTAGAGCCTAAAAGGTCTAATAATTTAAGAAACGGAGATTAATATATACAATTAATCATAAGTTACAGTAAAAGGCTAAAAATTATTGTGATCTAGAGATGTGAGAAAGTGGTGAAACTCTCATATTGGCGTGAGGTGGTTCAACTAGATGTTAGGCTTTTGTGGTTTCCCTAAATCAAAGGCAGGATGTTTTCTTTCAAAAGGACACGGCCAGCTCCTCTGTCCCCACCTCCACCCCCACCTCCTCCTTCCCTAAGGAGGGGTCTCGTCGATGAGACGTTTAACGTTAACCTTCTTTCCTTCCTTCTACACTACTCCGAGAAATTCTGTACAAAATAAAAAGAATAAACCACAAGCAATCATTTCAACTTAGACTTGAAATTATGGCGGTTAACGTTGATCTTTTTTTTCCATTTCTGCTGGAAACCTAGTGAAAAACGTGCCTGCAGCGAAGGGTGAGACCTTTCTTTACAATGAGTAAGGAATGAGAATTGTTTTTTGAGCTTTTTGTTTTTATGAGTCATAAGTCTTGTGGTTGGTTTGATGCGACCCACCAAGAATACCTCACCTGCACCAGCTCCTTCTACGAGTAGTACCCCATGTCCTCAGTTGGGTGTATTTCAACTGGCGTCTTCCTCAGCAGTTTTTACCCACTGGAGCTCCTTGTGGTACGAGCATAGTTTCCCTGTCAGTGTTTTCCTACGCCCGTTCTGAGGAGGACCTCCTCATTCCTTATCAGTCCACCTGACTTTCCTTGTAGCACAACGTCTCAAACTCTTCTATTCTCTCCTGTCCTACCACATTTTGCAGTGCCGAAGAAGTCAAGAATTCTGAGGACACCCCTCCACAACGTGTCTGACAGTCTTGTCTTGGGAAGCCACAGCAGCACGTTGCAGAGGTAGTCTCTGTAGTTGGTCGCCACACCTGCCGCGGTTGGTCCGGATCCTGCCAAGTGTACTCCACGTCCTCCGGGGCACATCAAGTTCCCGTGGTGTGTTGGTGGCGTGAAGAAAGCTATGGAGCTCTGGTGGAGCATTATTATACCACTCTTGCCTCCGTGCCGCGTGGAGACTGAAGTGGTGGTCCGCCAGGTTGTTAACTGTTCTGAATGCGGAATGTCTGGAGCGGAGGCTGTTGATATGGGCAGCAGGTATGTCTTTATTAACTGGTAGCTGCTGGGTTTAGCGCATTTTCTTATATTCCATGAGAAGATTATTCTTTTTTCTAAGGTTATGTGCCTGGCAGGTAGCCAGAGTACTGCAGTAGTCTTAACTGTGCATGTGACAACCCGCACAGTTCGACGCGATTGTGTATCTGCTGTGTTCGTGTGGAGGCTGTTTATCCAGACAGAGCTGCAATTCAGACACGGTTCAAGGCAGAAGAACAGTTGCGACCGCCACATCACGTAGTTCCCTAGCAGTGTGATCACTGTCGCGTCTTTTGTGTCAAGGCAATACACCACGGGAAGGGCACACTTAAGGACAGCTTTCACGAATGAAATATATGGAAGCCCGATTTAAGCTTCTCTGTCAGGGGCTGTAAAGCGTCTGGAGATGTTAAGGGGACTGATATATTGTCAAAAGCTCAGGTATAGAGCCCACAACTCGAGAAGACAAATGAAACGAAGTCATTGGATGTTAAGTTCACTAGTAAGTGCGAGTAATACGCAGGTGCACTAGCGAATTGTGCCCACATTCGCCTTCTCGCTGCGTCATAACTGTGATTTTGCGATTCAGCGTCTCGGACCGTTGGACGTAAAGGAAAACTTGCTACAGTGTTACGGCGCTACCGCTGTTCTCGGTGAGGTCTGCTGCACTCCGCCCTGGGCGCTCGGTCCTGGTAGCGTTCACCGGTTCGCCTGCTTTCGGCGTGTTTGCCGTTCAGCAGTTTCATCAGCACAGCCCGCAGTCCGCAGCCCGCAGTCCGCAGTCCGCCTTCACGCGTGAACCACCAGCGGCGAGCGGAGCACGTGGGGGCGTCTGCTGACGAGAGGCAAGCGGCGGCCAACTTCACAGAGCAAAACGCTGCCTTACTCGACGACAATGGCGAATTACTGCCTCAGTGAAATGGACAAGAAACACCCCGAAATCTCTTCTGCAGTCTGCGCTACGAAACAGCCAGTATACCGTCGAAAGTGTTTTGATGTGAAACGACCAATACATCCAGCTGTGACTGAAGCAAACGCCACACTCAGGTTTACTCGAAAAATCCGAAGGAAGTGTATCTCTGGCAGTAAAAAGAAGTCGCTTACAGATACCCCATTCGGCCAGTTCTGCGCACTGTTCGTCGTTCTGGAACCCTTTCTGGTTTGGATCAAAGGAGATACTCCACGATTCATTGGAGGTTTCATTTCGTCAGCAAGAGAAACGCTCAACGAACGAAAATGTTAGAAGTTACAAGAAAAATGTGGTGAATTGCGAAGAACCTGTCACTCACGAAATTCCTGGAGACTACGTTCCAAAGAGAGTTATCAGAAATACTACTGCTTTCAACGTGTGTCTCTCGTAGGGTAACCACAGCCATAGGGTGCAGATTTCTGTGGGAGAGGGATATTCTTTACGCACTGCTGTCTTGTCAGAGCGAATTTTTCGAACTGAGAGGGCGTGCGGCTTGACGTCATAGGGTAGGAATCGAGACTCGACTACGGAAGTGTACTGCGAAGTGAGGATACAGAAAATATAGAGTGGAATAAAATAATTATTAAAAGCGAGACAAATGTCGACGCAAGGCAAGAAGTGCAAGTGCGATAAAAGGAAACGTAATTATTAAATAATTCGTGAGACAGCAACGTAACAAGAAGTTACGAAGCAGACTGTCTCGATTTCAAGAAGCTCAAGTGCCTTAAGACTGACAATCATGCGCAAGTGTTAAGAAATGGAGACGGCCCTATCGATGTTTAAGATCTCTTAATTTCCATGGAAAATGCTCCAGATTTGCATTAATCAGAGTAAACATGGTTTCGTGAAGAGTGCTGACTGCGACGACGTCGCAGCTTGTGAAGTACCTTAAGGTTGCAAATTTTATGTAATAATCAGTGGCTTCAGTTACAAGTTCTCTTGGTTATCTATTAAACCCAAGACATTACTTTATATACTTAATTTCGATAAAAGATCATGCGAACTGCATCAAAATGTCGAAATAGTGTCATGGATCTGGTAATATCTTCTCTTCTTACATGCCTGTCACTACTTCACCGACGACTAATTTTTCGATTGCTTTTATTATACAGGGTGTTCCGAAACTATACGTTCAGATTAACACAGGAGGAACAGAACATCAAAACAAATATGTTTACTTGTGATACATTTGGTCCCTGACGGTAATTCCTACCGCTAAACACGATTTACACAGAAGGTAGCTTAGCAGTGGTATTCGCAGAAACTGGTCGAATGCGCACCCATTGGCCTGCATGTACGCAGTACATCGTCCAACCATCAATAGCCGTGTCCGTTCCAAGATTTCTGCCATGTCCACAATGGTACCCGCAGCGATGAAACTTACAGGACGATCCAAGGTGCTGGAAGTATATCCTTTGTCTAACATTCAAAGATATGTTCTCCAGCAGTTGTGGTTGGTTGGTCGATTTGGGGGAGGGGATCAAACAGTGAGGTCATCGGTCCTATCGGATGAGCGAACGATGGGGAAGGAAACTGGCCGTGCCCTTTCAAAGGAACCATCCCGGTACTTGTCTGAAGCGATTTAGGGAAATCACGCAAAACCTAATCAGGTAGGCCGGACGGGGGTTTCAACCGTCGTCCTCCCGAATGCGACGCCAGTGTGCAAACCAGTGTGCACCTCGATCGACCAGCAGTTGTGCCAACACGGGTTCCACAGAGATGCGATTTCTCCGCCCGTTAAGGAGAAACGGAAGAATGTATGCTGCAATCACCGAGAATGCCGGTCCACACATTAACGTTGGATCGCTGTTGATGAGCAAGAGGTCTAGTACGTAGTGGATTATTGTGTGTCGAAACACGCGAACTGTGGACATTTGAGTGTCAGTACACTTTCCCAGTCAGCGACATCGACACAATACCTTACGTCAGCAACACTAACAAAATGTTCCCTAACATTAAAAGCTGAGTTCAGAAACGATACTTTCCTTATCGAAATATAACTGTTTTGTCTCTCTAACTCCTGTATTAATTTGAGAGAATTGTTTCAGAACCCCCTGTATAAACGCTTAATAAACATTGTAAATGTAGCGAGAGTGGAGTAAGTATTACACCGCTTCGCCACGTAAGGTAGCCGCGCGGTCAGGGGCGTTTTCTCACGGCTGCCCTGGTCGGAGGTTCGAGTCCTCCCTCGGGCATGGGTGTGTGTGTGTGTGTGTGTGTGTGTGTGTGTGTGTGTGTACACATGACTTCTGAAATGTCGTATACGTCCCACAGTTCACCTCGTGTTCCGCAGAAGGTGTAAAGGATGGCTGGGCAGGGCAGTTTCGCTCTGCCCAATACGACAAACCGTCGTAACACAGTCAAGGACGCCCGGTGCATTAAGCAGACTCCTTTGCCGCGAGACACGCTTTCTTCTGGTCGCCCGGAGAACGCAATGCGTGCGCCTGCCTGCAGAACGGGACACGCAGACGCAGGCACAGCCGCAGCGCCATTGACCCCGATACGAGTTCTCGGAAACGTGAAACCGCCGGCTAGCACCATCGTAGGCTAGCGCAACCTCAGCGTACTGCGTATTTGATGGGGGAATTACCCCGTGTGGCCCATTTCCGTTAGTTCATTGCGTGAGGTTCAACTTGTGAAAATACTGAAGAAAGAGTACATTACATATTTTATTGTACAGAAATCTGTATACTCCGTTTCATATCTACGAAAATAAAATAAATTGTTTGAAGTGCAGAACTTTTCTTTTAATTGGCTTTGAGTGTGTATTTAATGAGTAAGGTGTAAGTTATTTTTTTCAGGTCACCCTCCATTCAGAGGCAGCGACCGTAATTTTTTTATTTAACACTTACCACTTGTGCTGAAGTATATCTACACAAACTTTTGTTGCTGTAGTTGTCGTTAATTGGGTAAATGATTTAACTGTTTTAAGTACGCCTATAGTTGACACTGTAAGTCATCACGCAAACCACTAGGTACAATAATACCTGCTACTTCAGCAAATAGTGAAAAATCTTAAGTCTTGCACAAGAGGATGTTAACAAGAACCTTATAAACGCATGTGTGTTTCGACAATAAGTTTATAGAGTTGCTCACAAATTTGATAAGCGCTTATTGCAATAAGTACTTTAACAGTAGTAGAGAGTTGTTCTCCATTGTTTTCACTCCTCACAAAATCAGCCAGCAGCTGATCCATTTCATACCGCTCGGTGTTGCACTGGAAGGTCAGATGGTTTGGTTTTTCAGGCCACATTCGCTAATGACTGCCTGCAATAAGTATTTTCATTAAAAAAATTCTCTTTCGCGCGATAATGAAGTCATCTTTAAACTTTTGAACTTACAATACAATTAGTGGAAAGTAGCGTGCTTTAAAGATTGAGCGTGCCGTAGCCCTAATAGCAAAATAAAGCTTGTTGCGCTGACAAATACTCTTAACTTCCATTGTTAAACCTGTCTTGTTATTGAGCTAAATGACCCTTTGCAGCATTTTCCCCCTTTACATCAGTGCTTTATTGGGATACGTGAGTATATCAGAGCCTAATGCCGCATATTGTACGTGACGTTGTTATCCATTTTTTTCTCAGACGTGTATGAAGCTACTCTTATACACTGAAGAGTCAAAGAAAATGGTACACCTGCCTAATATCGTGTAGGGACCCCGCGAGCAAGCAGAAGTGCTGCAACACGACGTGGCATGGACTCGACTAATGTCTGAAGTAGTGCTGGAGGAAAGTGACACCATGAATCCTGCAGGGCTGTCCATAAATCCGTAGGAGTACGAGGGGGTGGAGATCTATTCTAAACAGGCCGTTGCAAGGCATCCCAAATATGCTCAATAGTGTTCATGTCTAGGAAGTTTGGTGGCCAGAGGAAGTGTTTAAACACGGAAGGATGTTCCTGGAGCCACTCTGTAGCAATTCTGGACGTGTGGGATGTCGCACTGTCCTGCTGGAATTGCCCAAGTCCGTCGGAGTGCACAATGGACACGAATGGATGCAGGTGATAAGACAGGATATCACCTGTCAGAGTCGTATCTAGACGTAACAGGGACCCATATCGCTCCAACTGCACACGCTCTACACCATTACAGAGCCTCCACCAGCTTGGAGAGTCCCCTGCTGACATGTAGGGTCTATGGATTCATGAGGTTGTCTCCAAACCCGTACACGTCCATCCGCTTGATGCAATTTCAAACGAGACTCGTTCCAAAAGGCGACAAGTTTCCAGTCATGAACAGTCCAATGTAGGTGCTGACGGGTCCAGGCGAGGCGTAAAGCTTTGTGTCGTGCAGTCATTAAGAGTACATGAGTGGGTCTTCGGCTCCGAAAACCCATATCGATGATGTTTCGTTAAATAGTTCGCTCGCTGTAGCTTGTTGATGACCCAGCATTTAAATCTGCAACAATTTGCTGAAGGTTTGCACTTCTGTCACGCTGAACGGTTCTCTTCAGTCGTCGTTGGTCCCGTTCTTGCAGGATCTTTTGCCAGCCGCAGCGATGTCGGAGGTTTGATGTTTTACTGGATTCCGATATTCACTGTACACACGTGAAATGGTCGTACGGGAAAATCTCCGTTTCATCGCTACCTCGGAGATGCTGTGTCCCATCGCTCGTGCGCCGACTATAACACCACGTACAAACTCACTTGAATCTTGATAACCGGCCATTGTAGCACCAGTGACCGATCGAACAACTGCACCAGACACTTGTCTTATATAGGCGTTGCCGACTGCAGTGCCGTATTCTGTCTATTTGCATATCTCTGTATTTGAATACCGATGCCTATACCAGTTTCTTTGGCGCTTTAGTGTATTTGTGGATGCGGGTTGATCCTGGTCGCTTATAGTAGCCAGTTTCGCTTATACATGTTACCTCTAATGCCGGTTTGAGGATTGGCCCGTATCATTACGTCCGTTCTTTTTATCTTACGTCTTTTGTTAAATAGTTGGGTAGTTTTTTAATTTCTGATCATGATGACTGTTGGCTGCTAGTGTTGACAGGCTGTCGGATAAGGAGGTAACTGTACACACTGGTTTTGCTTTGGCATCCCGTATGACTAAATACCTTCAGACTTTCGTAAAAAGATTATCCACACAATTCCGAAGACTGCAAGGGGCGAAAAGTGTGAGAATTATCGCGCAATCAGCTTAACAGCTCATTCATCCAAGCCAGTGTCAAAAATAATATACAGAAGAATGGAAAAGTGAGGATGTGTTAGATGACGATCAGTTCGGCCTTAGGGAAGATAAAGGCACCACAAAGGTAGTTCTGAGGTTGCGGCTGATAGTGGAATCAGACTGAAGAAAAATCAAGACACGTTCATAGGATCTGTCTACCTGGAAAAGGCGTTCGACAATGTAAAATGGTGCAAGCCGTTTGAAATTCTGAAAAAAACAGGGATAAGCAATAGCGAAAGACGGGTGATATACAATATGTACAAGAACCAAGAAGGAACAATAAGAGTGGAAGACCAAGAACGAAGTACTCGGATTAAAAAGATTTCAAGATGGGAATGTAGTCTTTCGGTCCTTACTGTTCAGTCTGTATGTCGATATTTGGTTTGTGCGGCGCTCAACTGCACGGTCATCAGCGCCCGTACAAGGTCCCAATTTTGACACAGTCCAATTTTTGTGCAATCGAATCGAGCCACTGTCACGAATGATGACAATGATGATGATGATGATGACAATGATGATGATGATGATGAGGATAACACAACCACCCAAGTCCCCCGATTTCCAGAGGCAACAACGCTAGCCAACTAGACCACGAGCTGCTGACAGTCTATATATCGAAGAAGCAATGAGGGAAATAAAAAAGAGTCAAGTGCGAGATTACAATTCAGGGTGAAAGGATATCAATGGTAAGATTCGCTGACGAAATTTCCATCCCCGGTGAAAGTGAAGAATGTTGAATGAAATAAACAAACCAACGAGGATAGAATATAGATTGAGATCAAATCGAAGAAAGACGAAAGTAATGAGAAGTAGCAACAATGAGAACAGTGAGAAGCTTGACATCAGAATTAGGGATCACGAAGTAGACGAAGTCAAGGAATTCTGCTATCTAGGCAGTAAAATAACCCATGACGGACGAACCGAGGAAGATGTCGAAAGCAGACTAGCATTGGCAATAAGGACAATCCTGGCCAAGAGAAGTCTGCTAACATCAAACATAGGCTTTAATTTTAGGAAGAATTTTCTGAGTATGTACGTTAGAAGAGCAACATTGTATGGTAGTAAAACATGGACTGTGAGAAAACTTTAACACACGCGAATCGAAGCGTTTCAGATGTGGTCCTACAGAAGAATGTTGAAAATTAGCTGCATTGGTAAGGTAAGGAATGAGGATATTCTCCGTAGAATCGGCGAGGAAAGGAATATGTGGAAAACACCGACAAGAAGAAGAGACAGCATGACAGGACACCTGTTGAGACATCAGGGAATAACTTGCATGGTACTGGAGGAAGCTGTAGAGGGTAAGAACTCTATAGGGGGGCAGAGACTGGAATGCATTCAGCAGATAACTGAGGACGTAGGTTGCAAGTGCTACACCGAGATGAAGAGGTCGGCACAGGAGAGGAAATCGTGGCGGGTCGCGTCAAATCAGTGAGAAGTCTGATGACGCAGGGGAAAAATGACTGTGCATTCATCTGTCTTAACATTCATGCCGCTGGGTCTCACTCAGGAGAAGATAATGTTTCACAGCCACTGGTATATAGATGGACCTAAAAGACCTGGTGGTGGCGGCTTGTACCAGGCAGGATACACAATCCATAAGTGTCCGTAGTAGTATGGGTGGTGCTAGAAGTAGTATAGTGAGCATCTATGGAAACTGTAAGACTCGACACACATTCCGGGTACAGTCATTAGATTCACGGAGCTTAAGCTAGAAGTGGAATAGTTTTAGGTTTTCTATTATGTTATATTTTCTATCATGTTATGTTTTCCCTTGTTTCTTTTTTTTCTAAATTCATTCTAGTACATGCTACGTTTTACTCCAAGTACATATTTAATTGAATTGTTTTGTAAAGCGTCAAAAAGTTAATGATATCTTGTGTTGTCAGGTTTTCTGCAGATTATCAGCATCGTACTTGCACGATACTTCGTTAAATGGTTCAAATGGCTCTGAGCACTATGGGACTTAACATCTGAGGTCATCAGTCCCCTAGAACTTAGAACTACTTAAACCTAACTAACCTAAGGACATCACACACATCCATGCCCGAGGCAGGACCCGAACCTGCGCGCGTAGCGGTCACGCGGTTCCAGACTGAAGCGCCTAGAACCGCTCGGCCACAGCGGCCGGCTTATTTCGTTAACTTAGCTCGTAACCTTCATCGGGTGAAGGCATGGATACGGAAAAGGATGATCAGACGGAGTGCCAGGCGCAGGGGACCGAAAACGGAACGGCGACGCTCCAGCAGATCGCAGTGAGCGAGGGCGGACCGCAGGGGGGACGCCTGGTGGCTCAGAGGGGGTTCCGAACGCAGCACACCGAAGACGGAACACCCACGAACGAGTCTGGTGGCTGCGGACCACAGAGGGAACACCCAGAATAGCAGCGGACGGCAAAGTTCCAGAAGGTCGCAGCGAGCGGTCGCGGAATGCAGAGGGAACTCCTGCAACCGCCGGTGGAGGGGGGGAAGGCCACAGACCTAAATCCTGGACCAGGTCCAGGGATGGAAAAGAAAAAGCACTGGAGGAGCTGTGTCAGGTCGCACCTGATGAAGGTTACGTGCTACGTTACCGAAATATCGTACAAGTGCGTTACTGGTGGCACTATTTTATTCGTCCAGTATCTTCATGTTAAGGTCTAGGTTGTTAGTTGGAAAGCTCTGCTACTGATTAAATCGTTTCCATCGTACCCCTGTTTCATTAGTAATGTGGCCATCATAAGCTTCCTACTTAAATACAACGGTATTTCTTGTTCTTCTAGGAGGATTTTGTTAATGGATGTTGTGATTAAAGTTGTCGAGGGATTTTGTCGAGATGCTTTAAGATACAGAACACATATATCCATTATGTGTCATCAATACGATGTACGCTAGAATCATTATCAATGTCAATGAAATGAAATAAAGAAATCAGATGAAAATAAAGAAAGATTTTGAAGTACTTACTACCAAACAGGAATACAGCAGAAACTTTGTAAGAAGCACTTTGACAAAACACGGTATATACAGTTCCACACAGTAAATGGAATGACACCATTAATAAATTACTAAATTGCCCGGAACCCAACTCAACCTTCGAACCCCGAGAACCGGCCAACGCACCGGAAGACTCACCATCACCAACAAAAGAAGAAATCCTCCACTGCATAAAGAAACTGAAAAACAACAAGGCAGCCGGTGAAGACGGAATAACGGCAGAACTGCTGAAGAACCTAGGACCAAACTCGCTAAACGAAATCACACAAATCATACAGAACACCTGGACAACCGAAATCATACCTGACGACTGGAAGACCGCACTCATTCACCCGCTACACAAGAAAGGTGACAGGACAGACACAAACAATTATAGAGGAATTTCCCTGCTACCGGTCATCTACAAAATTCTATCAACCTGCCTTCTCACCAGAACGCAAGGACAACTGGAACCCGCCATCTCGGAATACCAAGCGGGTTTCAGACCCAACAGAGCCTGCCCCGAACAAATCTTCAACCTGAAATCAATCATAAAATCCCACATGACAAGCCCCAAAAAAATCATCTGCACTTTCGTCGACTTCAAAAAGGCTTACGACTCGATCGACAGAAAGTCCCTCATCCAAATCCTCAGAGAAAAAGGCCTAGACCAAAAGACCCGAAGACTAATCGAACAGACACTAACCAATACAAAATCCAAAGTCAAATTCATGGGCGAAATCTCGGACCCCTTTGAAATCCACACTGGCCTAAGACAAGGAGATGGACTATCCCCGCTATTGTTCAACATCGTCCTGGACAAAGTAATGAGCGAATGGGAAGCTGAAGTCAGGAGACAAAACACCTGGAGACCAGTCACATTAGGAAGGAAAAGACTGGAAATCCCTTATCTAGCATTCGCAGACGACCTAGCGATACTGACCTATGACCCAACATCAGCAAAAACACAGATCGAAATCCTGAAAGAATGCGCCAAGAAAGTCGGCCTACAAATCTCTTTTGAAAAAACGCAAGTCCTAACAAGAGAAGGCGACGACATCACAACCAAGTACGGCAAAATTAAAGGGGTCACACACTTCAGATACCTAGGCGAAATCATCGAACCGACCGGAACAGAGAAGCTGGCTTACGAAGACAGACAACAGAAGACACGGAAATCACTAGGCATGGTACGAAACGTCTACAACAAACAATGCATTTCCAGAAACACCAAGATCAGACACTATAACACAGTGATCAAACCCGCCGTACTGTATGCCAGCGAAACTCTAGCACTCAACAGGAAAATCAAAATTGAAGAAATCAAAAAAGAAGAACGCAAAATCATGAGGAAAATTTTAGGAGGAAGACCCACACCAGATGGCTACAGACTACAGAAGAACTCAACAGTAGAAGCATATTCGAACATCGAGAACGATATGAGAAAAAGGCGCCTTAAATTCTACGGACATTTAGATAGACTCCCTGAAACAAGACTCACCAAGAAAATTCTAGAACACATCAAGACACTTAAAGTCTCGACACCCTGGATGGAAGGAGTCCGAAAAGACCTACAAGCAATTGGCACCACAAACACCACAGACAGAAGCACCTTCCGAAAACACATAGACAATTGGGAAGTAAAGTCAGAAGCGCTAAAACAGCGGACCAAACAAGAATGGTCTGAGGAGAGAAAAGAGGCCCTCTCCAAGAGAATGAAGGAGTACTGGAAGGACAAGAAGAACAAGCCTTCAAAGTCATAAGCTTAACGATTTCCTTTTAGGGAAAGTCCGCCAACAATAATAATAATAATAAATATAGACTTCGATCAGAAATCGGTAGCTAAAGTAGAATATTCAAAATTTCTAGGTGTATGCATTGATGAGGGGTTGAACTGGAAAAAACACACTGAGGAACTGCTGAAACGTTTGAGTTCAGCTACTTATGCTATTAGGGTCATTTCAATTTTTGGCGATATACATCTGAGTAAATTAGCTTAACATGCCTATTTTCATTCTCTGCTTTCGTATGACATCATATTCTGGGGGTAACTCATCATTGAGTAAAAGAGTGTTCATTGCACAAAAGCGTGTAATCAGAATAATTGCTGGAGCTCATTCAAGATCATCCTGCAGACACTTATTTAAAGAGCTAGGGATCTGCACTGTAGCCTCACAATATATATATATATTCACTTATGAAATTTGTTGTTAACAGTCCGAACGAATTCAAAAGTAATAGCAGTGTACATGGCTACAACACTAGGAGAAAGGAAGATCTTCACTACTCAAGGTTAAATCTAACTATAGCTCAGAATGGGGTAAATTATGTTGCCACAAAAGTCTTTGGTCACTTACCTAATACCATCAAAAGTCTGACAGATAGTCATATAGCATTTAAAAGGAAATTAAAAGAATTTCTTAATGGCAACTCCTTCTACTCATTAGATGAATTTTTGGATATAGTAAGTGGGTAATTTCCCAACCCCCACAAAAATTATTGAGTGTTATGTAATATTTTGTGTAATGTAATATCTTATATAGACACCTTTTATTAACCTGACACGTTCCACATCATTACGAAGTGTCGTATTCAAGATCTATGGAACAAGTACTAATCTAATCTACGAATATGTACAGCAGAAAATTAAGCAGGAAATTATCCAAAAAAGACTGTCGTTCCATGGGCACATTCAAACAATGACATTTGTCAAACACAATCAAAAGTGTACGTTTTGAAAAATGAAAAGGTAAGAAAGTGCATGAAGATATAGAAGGAACTTAAGAGAGGAGAAAATAAAGAAACTGAAGTCTGAGGGGCTCATCCTGCGAACGGGATTCTGTCGCGACTGCAGCTAGAGTGCAGCCTTTGTTTCGCCGCAGCATCAGGAGGGGGAGAGGGTGGCCAGCTCGCGCCCTGTGTCTGCGGGGAGGGGAGGGGATGTCCCGATACTCAGTTTGACAGGACGCTCAGGGGACAAGGGGCCGCCACAGAGCGAATGGAACGAGGATAAATCTCTCTCTCCCCCCCCCCCCCCCCTCCGGGATCGAAACCGGGACCTGCAGGGCCTTACCCGCCACATCACCACAACCACGCCCACCTGGAGAAAATACGGAAACAATATTAAAGTGGTTTCCGAGAAGCAAGGGACCAAAACTGAAAGCAAAAGGAAGGAAAGAGACAGAAAAAGATGAAAGAACATTGGAGACTGCGAAAAGCTAACTTGTTGGCTTAGATGTGGTGCATCGCTGGCCTGTAAACTAAAATAATAATGAAAACCAAAAACAGAAATTCTTTTTGTTGATACGATGTACCTCTTGTCTCCATGCCTTAATTCACTTACTTTCAACTCTCACTGGCTACCAGTTGCTAGAAATCTCTCTATCGCCGGGACACTAATCTTTTCTTCTTAAGGCGAATATGGGAAAATCAAGTATATTTGGAGAAGGTACACCATTAAAACTGTATATTTTGTGAAAATGTTCAGGGACCAAACTTGGTGGTTATGAATTTATTAGAATCATTGTACTGCATTTTGGGTTTTCAGAGAAGTCAACGTATCCGCCGTATCTTAGATTGCGTGTCTTAAACTCGTGATGTAGAAGTGCTGCTGTCTCTGAGGTAATCTAGTCTTTGTTTCTCTACGAAACTCGTAATATCCCAACACCATCACTTGATGAGACTTGAGTTCGTGCCAGCTAACTACTTTTATTTTCAACAAACTTTGTTACTTTCCCAGAGAGCAGCTGTCCCAATTGCCTAACGGAGTAGTAATTACAACTTCCGTGCGAGATCCCTGCAAAGCATTGTTCGAATCGCAGTTAATATTTCCTCCTGTAAATATCATTTCTATGCCGACGACCTCCAGCTCTACATAAGCGTCAGACCTGAAGATGTAAACACTGCAGTCGCTCAGATGAATGATGATCTGTCTTCAGTAGTGACATTGGCGAAAAACCTGGGGCTTAAACTAAATGCAAAAAAGACGCAAGTAATCTTAATAGCCCATCAGAAATTAATAAGTTCAGATTTCCGCGAACGGCTACCCCCTATTCTGCTCGACGGTACTCCAATACCATATCAGAAAACAGTGAAGAACTCGGGTGTAACTTTGGATGAGCATCTCAACTTGGCGGAGAATACAGTCGCAGTGTGCCGAAAGACGTCTGCTTGTCTCTATGCTCTCAAAAAGTTTCGGAACATATTTCCACAGGATTTGAAACGCCAGCTCGTGCAAGCACTCGTTCTACCGAACCTCCATTATTGTGATGTGATTCAACAAGGCATGAGTAGTGAAAACAAAAGACGGCTAGAGCTAACCATGAATGCCTGTGTGCGTTACACCTGCAACATTCGCCGATACGATCATGTTAGTGCTTCATACTCCGAGCTAGGGTGGCTGCGGCCGGACAAATTGCGTGACTACCACACTCTGTGTCTACTTCACCGACTCCTCGTCGCGCAAGCACCCCTGTACCTTGCTTCAGAGATTAAAAACCTGTCATGCCATCATAATCGAAACACGAGGTCACTCTTATTTGGTATCCTAACTGTGCCCACTCACAAAACAAAAACTTTTGCAAACTCCTCAGTTGCCGCTGTCCGCCTCTGGAACAAACTGCCCCCTACCTTGCGCAAAATTCAATCTCCTGCTGCTTTTAAGAAGAAGTTGAAGCATTTCCTGCTATCATCCTCATAAAGTTATCCACAAAATTAATGTACAAGGCCAATCCTCTCATCTGTCAAATAGCAAAGCCAGCGCCTCCTATCTTGCTCCTGAGATGCCTTCCTCTTCATCTATCTCTCTTAGCCACGCAATCTTCTTTTCCTTTATATTTCCTTAATTTTCATCATGTCTCTCTATTCTTCTCCTCCCTTCACCATGTCTCCCTCATACTCCCTGCTGCCAGCACTCCTATCTAAAATCTGTCTCTTAAATAATGTCTAATTATAACAGTACTTATGATCTACAAATATAAACTCTATATGTATGTATTTTTCCAGGTGTACCTTTCTAATTGTTTATTTCACTTTTTGTACTAAATGTAGTTTAACATGCCTACTAAAACAAATGAATGTAAAATAAGTAGAATGCCTGGTTAGATGTAAGAGAGGGCCTGATGGCCTTAATCTTGCCAGGTTAAATAAATCAATAAATAAATAAATTTCCTACAGGAAAATTTGTCAAGAAAAATGCATTATAGTTGCATCAACCAGAAGAGAACCATTTCGATATAATCTATATTATAAAGAATTTCGTATGTTCGAAAGGAACACATCAGTGAAGAACAATAGAATTACATGTGTATTGTTTTCCACAAAGCCTGGTTTCTGTGGCTATGAGTAACACATCGTGCCATCGCTGTTTGGT